>NC_083340.1:28442825-28713360 GCF_019175385.1 Lycium barbarum
TGATGTCCTCCAAATGATGCTATCTTCAAAAGCTACTAAGCTTATGATTCCCGATATGTTACGATTGTACTAAATTCCTCATATGACGAGTAATCCTATAAGGATAGATGTAATGAACGACGATAATGGTAATGACGATAATAATGGCGACGATAATAGTGATAATGATAATGATGACGACGATAATGGTGATGATAATAATGATGACGATGATAATAGTAATGATGCTAAAGATGCCTATGAGCTTTTACGTATATGTGCCTATGTATGGCTATTATGAAACCCCGAGCTTATATGGCCGGGTAGAATATAAGTATATATATATATATGTATATATATATATATATATATATATATATATATATATATATATATATATATATATATATATATATATATATATATATATATATATATATATATATATATATATATATATATATAACGATGCGCGCGCACCTATTTCCTTTAGCCGGGACAAAATAGGCTACTGAGTCAACGTCTTTGCCCGCCAATTCTTTTCATCATTACCGGGCAAAGAGGGACAAGTTGTTGACACCCAATTTTGTCCCGCCTCTTCTCCGAAATACCTATTTACGCTTCTAATATTTTTGGCAAATTTAAAAAATATATTTGTATTTTTTACTATAATTATTAGCCTCTTATCAATATCGGCGTTTCATTATTCTATTACAATTACTAGCTATTATTGTTATTATTAGTTCAAATACGAGCCCAATTTAATTCACCCCAACCCAATTTAATTCACCCCAACCCAATTTTCAGACCAGTCCACATCTTATTCCCAGCCCACATCTTTAAACCACCAGCCCATTATTTTAACCCAATATTTTTCATCCGCCTAGCCCATATCTTCAGCCAATTCAGCCCAAATAATTACCCAAATGGACCAGCCCAACTTAAATAATACCCTACCCGATTGGCCCGTTTCCTTTTAACAAAAGATGAAACCCTAGGGTTTCATCTCATTTTCCTTCATCAGCCGCACCCTTCCTTTCACCCCTGCCCCTCCTCTCTCTCTCTATCCACACTCTCTCTCCCACGTTCCTCTCTGACACCCCCACTCCCCTCTGCCGCCTCCACTCCACCATACCCTGTCCCCCACGCCACTGCCACCCCCACGTTGCCACTGCCACCCACGCTCGTCTGTCCCCCCGCTCCTCTCTTCTTTTCTTTAGACAAAATCTAAAAAAAAAAAAGAACCTATAAAGAGTCGTTTAGTTGAATCGATGAAGAGGAGGAAAAGAAAAAGAGGGAAATGAAAAAAAGATCGGGGAAAACCCCCAAAGAAACTGGAGAATATTTTTCGATTCCCCAAGAACAAATTTTGTTTAGCTGCAGAAATCCCTTAAAGTTTTGAGTTTCTTTTAATCGCTTCAAATTCCCTTCTAAAATTATCAAGTCTTCATCAGTTTTTAATATCGTTTGGATATTCATTCGAAAACAAAAGATTATTCTGATTCCTTTTTGGTTCCCGCAACTGATTCGAGTCCGAGTAAATTTGAAACCAGAGTCTCTAGTGTTCGAGTAGATCGAAGATTCGTACCCACTTCGCTGCACCCGGAGAAGGTAATTCCCCTTTTCTATTTGTTTTCGCATCCTTCAGTTTCTATTCTATATGATGTTTGGTTAGAGTTGGTTAGCTCAGTTTAATGGATAAGTCTGTTTGTATGTGGACATCAGTTCGGATTTAATCAATCCTGCATGATGGTTTAGTCGCCAAGTTAGTTCTTTTTATGCCATCGGATATGTTGGACATAGTAGTTTGATTTTAGTTGGTTCAGAATGTGTGAGCTGTGTTCTTCCTATCTAATTCAAGTTGCTTTAATCATTTTTGCATATGAAAGCTTAATATGTGTGAACCTGTTCATGTTGTCAGCATAAATATTTTCTCTTCTTCTAATACTTTAGTTTCAGTTTGATAATGGAATTTGTCTAGGCATCTCGGCTTGATCCAGTTTTCATGGCCCCTATAGACTACTTTAACCTGATCCTCTATGCTCGACCTACCTGCAACAGTTAGCTATATTAAAGTTGAATTGGTTGATTAGTATAGCATGTTAGATCAACTGCCTTAAGTATCCTTTAGATCGGTATTATATTGAGTAAGCATTCCATGTTGATTAATTTTGGTTATCATAACAAGGTTGGTCATTCCATAATGAAGATTAGATGTTGGTTGGTTTCAAACTATGTTGGCAGAACCTGCATTAGTTTAGTAATATTTTGCTAGTAGGTGCAATATTGTGGTTTGTGATTTTACTATTGGTTCAATTGTATGCAAGCATATTCATCTATTGGTATAGTTAAATGATTTTATGTTAATATAAGTATATATATGGTTAGCTTTGCTGGTTTAGAATGATGTTTGCTTCAGTTCAAGGTCAGTAAACTTCATATTCTTTATCTTCCAGTCCTGATATGTAGTCTGTTTCTATACTTAACTTGCTGTTTAGCTCAACATATCCCTAGGATGTGTTTAAATGTGTATAGAATGTAGTTTCACTGTCCTGCTTAGTTACTTGTTGTCGGCTTGCCTGCATTATATGTTAGTTCAGTTTAAGACATGTTTAGACGCTCTTGATCAATGTGTAGTTTACTTTATGCTTAAGCCATCCTGTTGGTTTAAATATATACGAATGCATTGTGTAATTTGTCCTTGTTAAGCATATATCCTGTGTTATTGAATGATCTAAAGTAGAATTCAGATATATATTTGGATCTGATTACCAGTATGTGGTGGTCTAGTTTAAGCTATTGTTCGCTTGAGTATTGGTTCTATTGGTTTATTATTATGGTAGATGTAATGATATGATTGGTCTGATTAAGTTTAGAAGTTGAATGATTATTATGTTTTAATGTGTTTTTAACCCAAATTGTCCTTCATGTTTCGAATAAGTCTATTGTTGTCCAATATATACCTGAGTATACATCATTCCTTAAGTTTTAAAAAGTGGAACAGATCTGATCTTATCACCTTATTTCTGTTTTTGGTTTCGGGTTTCTATGCAGTCATGGTTGTTTTGATATGTATTCAGTTAGGTAGTTTGTTCTGTCTATGTGCTATACATTATGTGACTTTGCGTAAATCTCCGGTTAACTCCCAATAATGCGTATGTGCGCGCCACTGCTGTTTGCCTACGAATTATGCGTATGTATACTCGAAGTATACTTAAATGTATATATGCATCACTTGTGTACGACACATAGTCTATATTATCATTTGGTGTTGTTCAAATTTTGTGCATCGTTGCGAACATATTTCAGTTAGCTAGGTATATTTGCGCATTACTGATATACCTCATATAAACCAGCTATGAATATGTATACATGAATTATACTTAAATATACATAGTATATACACGGTATACTGATTTGTTTTGAGTTTATATTTCATATGTTCAACATTATTCATTGATCATGTACTAATCTCTTTCTTTCATTTTCTTGCATGAACCTTGCATACGAGTCCAAGAGAATCGTCCCCCTCCGCATTCGGTGTTGGGCCAAGGCCCAACGAAATACGATTTCCCCCTCTGTCCAGCTCTGTCCGCAGCCAAAGGAATAAAAAATGAAATTTCTGGGTCACAGCCCAATAGAAAATACAGCAGCAGGCCACAGCAAAATACAATGAAATTGGGCTGAAGCCCAGCAGCCATTTGATCATAGCAGCCTTGAAATGGGCTGAGCCCATTTACCTTATTTACTCCTCTATTTTATGTTTTATGCATTTAATTTGTATCGCATGACTAACACTTGTTAATTTAGGTAAACCACTAGTGAAATTAGTGGGGTTTGGTCTTAGTAATAAGAAGACTAAAATTAGGTCCATAAGTTTCATTCCCTTTTATGTTAAAATTATTTATAGTACTTATTATTTGGAATAATTGATTTGCAAAATGGCATGGCTATATATTTTAAGTAAAAAGGAATCACATTTTATCATAAATGTTTCAAAACGCCACTAATACGCAAATATAAACTCAAGCATATTTTATAGATAACCCTTCAAGTTTGAACCAATCATGCATATTTTTAGCTAAGCTTAATTAATAAGAAATGACTCCCTTCCTTTTGAATCCTATTTACAAGCCTAGATTTCCTACACTACTATATTGATATAATGTCAATTTATTCCAAGTTAATTTGACTAGGTTTTCTCTTAAAAGCTTCTACTTATATATAAATCATTATATTTTAAGTCTCATTTTTACAATAAAATTATTTTTTTAAACTCAACAACATTTATAAGTTTTATTTTTAAGTGGACTACTATGTATTTCTTCAAGATAGTTTAAATAGCATCTTATTTAAAGCCTTAGCAATACTTATAAAGTTTTATTTAAAATAAGCACTCAAAATTCTCTCTTATACAAATTCTCACCTTAATTAATTAACCTAAGTTTGGCCGGACAACCGTAGTTAGCGGATTCTAAAGGATGCCTAACCCCTTCCCTTTAGGATAATATAGAGCCCTTACCTAGAATCACACTGGTTAAGCAGATTAATAACGGAGGTTTAGTTTTAACTTTACCTTAGTTAACATTTAGGTGTCCTAATTCACCGTTAAATTAATTAGGTGGCGACTCTTTAAATAAAACAAATAGGAATCACCAATACGTTATACTCCTAAATCAACCCAGTTAAAATGGGGTATAACAGGGTATGTTATGTAAATGCTATGTATATGATATGGATATGTATACGATATAGATATGAGTATGAATACGAATATGATATGAATGTGAATATGAATATATTTATAAGAATACGACTATGGATACGGAATGTAAATGAGTACGGATACGAATACAGATACGGATGTATGTACACAATCTCACATTAAAAATGGAAAGTCCCTATGAAAAGCAAGTAAGTGCCAATGACGACGATACTACTATCTCTCATCCTATGCTATTTCTATGTTGTCTATTATGCTTTCATAATGATATTGATCATGCTTTACATACTCAGTACATTCTTCGTACTGACGTCCTTTTGTTTGTGGACGCTGCGTCATGCCTGCAGGTGGCTAGGGAGACAAACTTGATCCATAGCTCTATGACTCAGGGACTACATAGCGGAGCTCCATTTCATTCGGAGCTGCAACTTTTGGTATTGATTCTTTTGTGTACAAATTTATGGGCATAGCGGGGTCCTGTCCCGCCTATATGATATGACATACTCTCCTTAGAGTCTCGTAGACATGTGTATATGGTTAGATGTGTTTGGCCTTGTCGGCCTATATTTTGGATATGATTTTGTTAGCCTCGTCGGCTTATGTACATTGATATGGGCATATTGCAAATGATGATATAAATGTATTGTTGTCCAATGGAATTAGCATGAATAATGGATAGAAAGTATGATTTAGCTATGTGGCTCACCTAGAGGTAAATGTGAAAGTATGTTAAGAGGTGCCTGGGTGGGTTAGCACCGGGTGCCCGTCGCGGCCCTCCGGTTGGGTCGTGAAAATGACGTTAGTAAGTTACTACAAGAAGCAGATATTACTATGAGATAAAAGATATGACAATTCCCTCTTAGGTTATGTGATTAAGTATTTATCCCTGATGTGTATAGTATGATATAATTTTGAAAGTGTATAGGGAGTTTGGGGTTAGTTGTTACAATAGTATGATATAAATTTAAAAGTGTATAGGGAGTTTGGGGTTAGTTATTCCAATTCCTTGTTTGAGACAGATGAAATTTTCCTAAGTGCGATCCATGTCTATAGTTCAGAAAGATAGTATACAACCCCAGAATAGAGTCAGATAAGGAGGAAAAGTTAGAAATAACCTTATGCTTCACTTTAGTACTCAGAGAATAATTAGAGAATATGATGCTAGCAAGTGGTTAACAGTAGCATAGTGAGTAAGTTTGAATAGATACAGTGAATTAGAAATTTTCAGCAAAGTTAGTAGAAGTACGATTTGAGTTACTTAGTCAAGTTAGCACTACTAAGTGGATAACTATATGAATACACCGAAGGCGTATTAGAACCCAAAGGGTTTAAGTTAAATTTGAGGTATAGAAATTGGTGAAAGAAGAAAACCATCTAAGCAGTAAGAGAGCAAGCTACAGAAGAAGAGCCTTTAAGAGTTATCAGAAAAGAGTTTTCCCCAAGACTGACAAAACTAGTATGCTAGTTATGTACATTAGAAACCCGTTCATTTAAGTAATCCAGTTTTCGCAGTAAGTAAGACTTGCTTGAAGTAAGCAGAAGAAATGAGTCGTCAGTATTTTTGAGGAAATTAACAGAACCATTAGATGACCACTTATCGCTAACTCGAGAGATCTACAGGCTTTAAACGTCAGCTTTTGAACTAAGAGGGAGATCGTGCGATAAGGTGCCGATATCGATTATGTGTTTTGTAAGTTGATACGTGTTAAGGAGATTATGTCAGAGGATCACAATTTCATGTAGCCAAGATAAGGTGCGTAGAATGCGATTTTTGTCATGCCCGTTGAGATCAAGTACTAGGTAATTATGTTATGAGATAAAGTTCTAGATCGAATAGCAGGTTTTAAGGGTATAACGGTTTCAATTCCAGACTAATTCATGTACTATGTAGTAGTAATGCCCAGACGTACTCTACTTATGCCTTTTGTACCTATATCATGTCCATGTTAGAGATTTACACTCCACATTTAAGATACAAGAATTAAGACTTCATACGATAGTAAGCTATGCAAGGGAATGTCCTTTCATGTTTCGCACATCAGGTGTGCTCATGACTTAAACAAAAAAACCCCGCATTTAGGTCTCACGTATCTATCATGCTTTTATACTCATGTTCATGTTCTAGCATCTAAGTGCTTTTCAAATATGATGATGATCTTGACTCCTATGATTATGTTCTCCATGCTACCACATACTCGTGCCCCAATCCATCTCGCTATGCATCCCACTTATAGCGGTATCGTAACAATGATTTTGTTAGATAATAATGAAGGTGAACCAAGATGGATGTCCTACCTATGATTCTATGTAATTCGTGCTTATGTTTCTTTGGCTAATTTTTTAAACCATCTTGTAGCTTGGCAAAAAGGATGCCCTTATCTTTTCCGAAGTACCTACGCCATTTTTATGTTCAAAGTGACTTTCTACCCATGTCTTAGATGCTCGAGGAATGAATTATACATGCCTATAATCCATTCTTTCATGAGCCTTATTTATAACAAGGGCGTTTACTCACGGTGATAAGAGTAAGCTATGTTGAACCATGTCCTATTCTTTCGGTATATCTAAATTCTAAAGGTAATATTTTATCTATGCCTTATGTCTCTGACCTAAGAGTGAGCCTACAATTGTACCCCACGCAAATCACACTCATGTCTTATTATTAGCTCAATACTCATGAAATCAGGTCCAGATGCCACGATATGCATCTATAATGTATCAGGTTGCTTATGGTCCCATGCCCCATGTCATCCTATTCACGTTTCATGCCATATGAATCACGTTCCCATGTACGCATGTTCCACGTTACGTCCTCCATGTACAATGCACCATGTCACGTATGTTCTCTAAAGCAAAGTATCTCATGTGAATAGTACCAATAATTCCTTTTCTCTCAGTCCTCTGTAATTCGCTCACGAGAATGAGCAAGATGAGCTAAGGTGTTCATAATCATGATTAACAGCTAACAAGATAATCATAAGGTGCATTCCTATATTCAAATAGATATCTTTTCATGTACCCTGTGGTACTTATCTCAGGAGTATTCTACTCAGATTTGACGTATTCATGTCATGCCTATGCTAGAGATTTATGAATACCTATGTTAGGATCATATTCTTGTTATATGACTCAAGTCTGTCGCATTCACACCGAGTTGCACTTACATTCAATGCCTGAGTCATACTCTTATCTCATATTACCATGGTGACATCTGAACGTCTATAATTAAGTCCCTAAGTATCCAAATCCTACTGCGCTAATTAGTATTCAACCCTCATATTGTAACAATCATGTTTTCGACATTCAGATCCCATGTTACGATATCCATTTTTACACGTATTCGTATCCCATGACAGTTTAGCACTCATGTCATCTAGTCTTCATGTATTTATGTCCCACATCATGCGTCTCACGCCCAGGTAATCATGTCATGTTCATGCGTATTTCCAGTACTCATGTCATTCGTGCCTACGGATTTTCTTCCAAACCCCATGTATATTAATCATGTAATCATTCAACCAATATCCGTGTGTTCAAGCCAGCTCAGTATTTATGTTAGCTACATTCAAGATTCAGTAATCACGTTATGTCACATCATGCGTATTAAGATACCGTGTGAGTTGTGTGTTGGTACTTTAGTTAGATGGCAGGCATTTGAGAAATGTCGTAAGGGTTTGAATTATGAAGGAAGTCGTGCCATAAATTTTCTAGATTCCAGAGTTAATAGCGATTCTTAACCACTAGTCATAAATCGAGGAGAAATGTTTCATGATTCTCATTCATGTAGGTGCTACTCGGTTTCATGTTCCCCATGTACATGTTTCCATGTAATCACGTATTCAGTTCTCATGATCCATGACCATGTTCCCACATAACCATGTCAAGCTCTTATGTTTTATGTCATGTTTCTTTCATGTTCATGTATTCAAGCCATGTCCATCCATATTCTTGACCATGACCCATCATTCGAGGAGAATGATCCCAAGGGGGAGATATTGTAACACCTCGTGCATTCGGGCTAAGATTTGACTCGTAAGACGGGGGTATAATGAACCCAATTTGAGTAGTGTATAAATGGTGTTTGAAACCCAATCAAGACATGGGAAGAGTCCTTGAGCAAAGTAAATTCGGAAGCTACCCTACAGAGCGTGTTTTCAAGTGAGTTTGCACCATATCTCAATTAAAATGAGTATACGGAAAAATCTGTAAGGAATTTGGGAAAATTTCCTTCCTGAAAGGTTTAGATCTTTGAAATTCCTTTCCAACGGTATATTATGGAGGTCAAACAGACATCTGTACAAAAGTTTATGCCCATTTTACTAAAATAGTGTTCTGTTGATTTACGGTGGAATCTACGGGCTGTAGATTTGAGCCGTAAAACTGGTCCAGAAATCCCAAATCACTATAATTGATTTACGGTGGGATCTAAGGTCCATAAAAATTTTACGGGACATAAAATAGGGCGTAAAATGAGTCCGACAGCAATTTTAAAACTTCGTTTTAAGACTTTTTCACTTCATTCTTCACACCCCCAAGCCCTAGAACGGTCTTCTATTCTCTCCCATCATCAAGAACACCAAGGTAAGCCTATTCTAATCATTCCAAATCAATTCTAATACATATACTTGTAATCTAAACAAGAAATCATCATTCCTAAACTAGGGTTTTCAAGAAAACCCATCTCAAGGTTCAAGAACTCAAGATTTTGGAAATCTTCTTCAAAGTTAAAGTATTTAATTCAAGTTTGGAGCATTACCAGGTATGTAGAGTTACTATCTACGTGTGGGAACATCATTGTTTTTTCCCACGCCTCATAATCCATAAATTATTAGTCTTTACGAAAACTAGGGTTTCTATACCATGCTCATGATAACCCTAGGTCCATGTCCATGATTATATTATGTATGAATTGTTATAATTTCATCATTGAGTTCTTAATATTTCTTTATGATTATTAAGAATCTGTCTGTAATCTATGAAAAACCCATATATCTCATTCCATGGGTTCATGCATGCTAGTTTATGATATATTATGCTATTTTCAAGAAAATACTATACATGTTTTACAAGTTCATGCAAGCAAGCTATAATTCATGATATCCATGTACAAGCAAGTTATATTCATGAAAACCATGGGCAACAAGTGCCACTTATTTTACATGTCCATGTTTTTGGGAGTTGCTTTAATTACCGAGGAGGGCTTCAGATAGCCTGAAACTACATAGCCACCGTAGAATGAGGATCGCTCCACCCATGTCCCGGACGATCTCTCATAATGACTGGATCCTTTCATAATATTATTAAACCTCATGTCCCTGGCAAGGTATGAGTGTTCTGCTGGTAGGACGCAAGTACCAGACCATATTATCGGTTATATTTACTGCTCTCCCTGCTCACGATAATTTACGCATGATATATATGTATATGTACTCATGTTCATGATCATGTTTTCAGTTTCAGTTCTTATCATGTTATTCCATGTCCCATGTTATTTCTTCAGTTGCTTTACATACCAGTACATTGAATGTGCTGACGTCCTCTTTTATTTGCCCGGGGACCTGCATTTCACAATGCAGGTACTGATTTACAGGACGACACATCTGCTCAGTAGGACAACATTTGTATCAGCTTATTAGTGAGCCCCATCTCATTCGAGGTTTAGTCAACTCTTTATTTAATGATTAGCTATGCATCTAAGGTATGTTGGGGGCCTTGTCCCAGCGAGTATGTTTTTCATGTTCATACTTATGTTAGAGGTTTCATAGACTAGACTAGACAAGTCAGTTATGTCATGTCACACTTTCGGAGTCGTATAGTCATTTTGGCTCATTCATGTTATTTCCGCACTCATGTTTAAACAAGTATTTTGATTAAGTATTATGACTTATTGCATTTTGTAAAGGCTCATCATGCATTCACATTATATTCCGCTCATGTTATGCCTCATGATGATTCAGCAAGCCATGTGGTTCGCTCGGTCACATGCAGTAAGGCACCGAGTGCCGTGTTTCGCCCAGGCCATGGTTCGGGGCGTGACATTTTAATTCTTCTGGCGCATTCAAATAGTCCCTTAAAGAATCATCATCATCGATATAATGCCTACCGTAAAGCACTATACCATTGGAAACTGATTGTGGATATCTGCCTGTTATAGAGATTTCATACTCATCTGTACTAACCTTCATTTTTTCATATATGTAAGTGACTAGTGATTCATAAGACATTTCAACTGGACATTTAACATGAACGTTTGGTCTTCTATTGTAACAAACTGTACTATTGTCATCAAGGATAGTACCATCCCAATGTATTGAAACCTTAACTGGTGGAATATCTTGAGCCATTTTTTGTATGACTTAAGATAGGTTTCTTTGAATGACTTAAGAGACTTAAACTTATGAAATGGATGAGTTTTTACCTCGTCCAACATTCTTCTTAAATAGATTCATAGTCACCCCTATTGCGCACAAGAACATTGCGTAATATGAATGTAATTCAAATAAACGGTCAAAAATGCAGCATTGTGTTGTCAAATCGGTCCTTTAGGTGTCATAAAAAAACTGAAATTGGCATGCATGATGTGTTGTCAAATCATGTCCTATTGCACACAAGAACATTGCGTAATATGAATATCATTCAAATAAACGGTCAAAAATACAGCATTGTGTTGTCAAATCGGTCCTTTAGGTGTCATAAAAAACACTGAAATTGGCATGCATGATGTGTTGTCAAATCATGTCCTATTGCGCACAAAAACATTGCGTAATATGAATGTAATTCAAATAAACGGTAAAAAATGCAGCATTGTGTTGTCAAATCGGTCCTTTAGGTGTCATAAAAAAGCTGAAATTGGCATGCATGATGTGTTGTCAAATCATGTCCTATTGCGCACAAGAACATTGCGTAATATGAATGTAATTCAAATAAACGGTCAAAAAATGCAGTACTATATATAACATGATTGACAAACAACTAGTATTCACTTTAAAACGAGTTATCATGACATTCTACAACCAATTTGGAAATCTTGATTCTATTACATGTTTTACCCCAGCAAAAATATTTGAAGCAATGGGTAGGACATGGGAACTAGATGATAATGATTTTCATTACTCAAATAACCCTAACAGAATACAATAAAACAATGAGAGGGGAGTGGAATTGGCGTGTTAGGGAGGCTGAAGCATTGGAGCAAAAGTTAACTTCAATAGGGCTTAAACGCCCAAAAAAACGTGTTATGTCAATGCCTTGCGGAACTCCACAAGAGCATAATTTTGCTCTTAATCGTTTTCGCGGAAAAAACAATCGGATGCAAATACGTTACCATAGGGTAGAATATGATATACATGATAGCACAAGATTTAAATCCAAGTGGGATTCGGACTGTGAAATGTCCGATGAAGATTAATATTTTTCTTATAATAAGGTAAGTAGGTAGGGTCATAAAGACCCTCCCCCCCCCCCCCCCCCCCCTCTCCGAGGGTACTTGGGGGTTTGCAACTATATAAGTAGCCCTTTCTTTTGTTATTAGACTACATCATATTCAATGTCCAGTAGTAGAAACTCAGCTTGGTCTTTACTCCTTCCAAAAGAACCAAATAGCAGTGATTATGAGAGTTCAAATCATAGCAGTTTTTCGAGTGATACCAGTGATTTCAAACTAGACGAGCTAAATCCGCATTTTCTTGTAGAGCGTAATGATGATTTCTACAGTGTGAAATATTCAGATCTACGAGAATATTTTTGCGGTTTACGCCGAGAACGGTCATATCGGATTGCCGAATCAGAACATCTTGTTCGTGACTTAGAAAATATCAACGCTCCAATTCCAACAAGGTACTCACTAACCATGCTTCGAGGAAGGCCAGCAACTTGCGAGATAGCCGTACAAAGGATTAGAAAAGAAAACAACAGAATGCTGGCAAGACGTTGTAGATTTTACATGCTAAAGTTGGCTGAAGAACAAGCATCATCAACCGATAGAGAACTAACATCTCCTGAAAAAAGATGTGTGTTAAGAAACCGCCAATATCGTTCTCAGGACGATATTGAGGACTTCTATTCTGATGACGATTAGGGTCTATTTAGGCTCACTGTATTAGATTATGGGTCATTTAAGTTTCGGACTAAGGCTGTTAATTTATATTTTTATTTTATGATGAAGTCATAAATTTAAATTAGTTTGGCATGTTTTTAATTCTTCAATGTTTATTGTTAAAGTCTATTATTAATTGACAATTTCACAAATAAACACAAATAAATTAGTACATAAAGGGTGCGGATTATATTACAGGGGAAAAGGTACAACTTGTAAAAAACATAATTCATAGAAATATTAAACTTAATAAACAAAATACATGTAAATAATGAACAACAACAACATAGCACAAATAATCTTCCACAATTTAAGTTTTTTTTTTCAAAGCCATTTTCTCGTGTTGAGCCTCTCTAAGTTTAGCCTTCAGCAAATTTCATTTTTTTTTCGGAACCGATGAGCAACACCTCCAAACCTTCAATTTTTTCTTCTGCTTCCACAAGCTTAAATTCCGAATCCAACTTAGCGGTATCTCTAGAGATGCGTGAAGTCACAGTATCTCTATTGAAAATTGAATTTTTAAACTTCGCCGCCACCGTTTTATCCACGTGAATGCTATCTTCCCACTGAAAGTATTGCAACCGCCCATATCCTATAAACATTAAAAGAAAATCAGTTTATTAAAGTAAAATATATGGATAACGTGAAAAAAAAAACACTAATCCTTATAAAAACACTTACTTCGGGCACTTTACAACGCCAAAAACGACGACCCGGATTATCTTGGGTCTTTGCTGTTTTTAATTTACAGTAATAACTGCATTCGCAAATATCGGGTTGTATAGCAAACATTGAAGTTTCAAAACTTTGAAACATGTTTTTGAAAGTGCAAAAGTTTGTTGAAAGAGTGAAGATGGAGGAAATGAAAGAGAAGAGAATAAAGGGTGGGTCGGGGGTTTTTAGGGCAGGATTTCACGCACAGATTCTGTGCGTGAAAGGGCCAAAATATAAATGTGCACTTTGGTCCTTTCACGCATACAAAAGCCTAGTTTGGTTCTTTTTTTTTTTTTTTTTTTTTTTTTTTAAATGGGTTAATTTGATTCCAAAATTTTTGTTTTGGGTTACAAAAGTGCCGGGCTCTAAATACTAGGGAACTGAAAAGCTTGATTTTATTAACAAACTGGAAATTACTAGGCAATAAAACATAACAAAGGGATGAGAAGGGGATTTAGCTTGTTCACGACAATTCACATGCCTCTCTGTCATATGTTGTTCATGGTAATGGGACCAGAAAGAAAGAAGAGAGAAAAAGCTTAAATCACCATGTGAGAGGAACAAGAGGTGTAAATGATGGGTTAGGATAACTTCTAAACGGGTTTGAGTGTTGATTGGATCTTTTAATTGGGTCAGAAATTATGTGGACCAATAAAAAATGGCCACTTGTTTAATGAAATTCCATCTCATTTTTCCCTTAACTAAAGGGCATTTTTGAACCTAAAGAAAACGTTAAGGGCATTTTCAACCCAATAGGCGGAAGAAGCGCATTTTTGACCATTTCCAATATTTTAAGGGCATTTTTAAGCCTTTTCCGATTATTTAATGATGTCAGTGCAGCTGTGATCTTTTCTGAGAACAATAAACTGAGTAATCGCACCAATCTCTTGCAAATCAAGTTTTTGACAGTCAACATTTGGTGTTACAAGGAAACAGCATACCCTTGACTGTCAAAAACTTGATTTTACACAATATATATAAGAGCAGATGTATAGATATTCTTTTAAGCACTACAAAACCAGCAAACTTGCAGGAAGAAACTTGACCGACAAAGCAAACTAACCCACCAAACTAAATAATTTTCAATCAGTCTGCAGCATTACCAATAAAGTACTCACTATAGCGAACAGGAATTATAAGTCAAGGCTTTACTGGCCTTATAACCAAGTACGATATGATACATCACACACCACAGGGGAAGTAAAAACCTGGAATCAGAGAGATGTAATGACAGTAGCAAAGAAGAGAATTGTCAAGCTCGCCCTCCCAAGCTTTAAAAAAAATTCCACTATCACCCACAGCTAAACATGAATCAAATGATGGATAATTAACTTCATACTCAACCAACATGAGATATGCTGCTGCCAGCAGCTGGATAGGATACACTGGCTCCCAAGAAAGGGAATGAAAGGGCACACCCAAGGGTGTGGCCTAGTGGCCAATGAAGTAGGTTGAGCATCATGAGGTCTCAGGTTCAAATCTCGGAAGAGGCAAAAATGGTAGGTGATTTCTTCTCACATCCAAGATTGCTGTTATCAGGTATCCCCATGGAGCTAGCCTGGTCATCATAGTTACAAAAAAAAAAAAAAAAAAAAAAAAAAGGGAATGGAAGGCAAGATATTCTGATTTTGTAACTTCTTTCTTCTTTTTGGAGATAAAGATCATAATATTGTAACTCTTATCTGTGGCTTACACAAAATGTTTGACTGTCAATCAACCCACGGAGGTTAACGTGTACAATTGTTTTGCAAGAACTTGTGTCCGTTTATTAAGTTATCAATGGAAAGCATAGATGCCAGTGAAGCAGTGAGCGAGCCTAGCCTCCTACAAGAGTGCCTGAGTGTCCACAACACTTCAGCAAACATTAAATTAAGAAGCCTCTTCATCAATCATTTTTTTTTTTAACAGAATCAATCATTTTATCTTTCCCTTGCTAATAGAGTTGTCTGAACTGATTTCCTCCTCCATTCATCCCTTCAGTGTATAAATTGGTTAATGACAAATATCAAAGATCTATCCTGATCATCAACTAAATCTAGTAGAGAACGCCAATTAAGTCTTGCTTGTGAGACACCTAATAACTCGGTGCATTAGTCAAAATCAGCGGCTGTATCAAAAAACAACTTACAAGACAGACTATCTGGATACATTAATATTCTTCCAACAAATCATATTATAACAATAAGGCAATTAAAGGACCAATACATCCAGGTATATTTATAATTTATATCTGTACCGCCATCCACCTTAAACTGCAGAGTACGAACTCAAAGAGCTCTGTGTCTGTGTGTGTATGTGTATATATAAACGCGGAGACTCAAACATACATAATAAGGCCCAAAATTGCTTGGACATTCAACAAATCTAGGCGAACAATCATATAACTGCAAAAGCGGTTACTTATTCTCCCTTAAATTGGTGTCCAAGACATCTCCCACATACCACATCTTCCTAAAATTAATT
Source organism: Lycium barbarum (assembly GCF_019175385.1). Classification (NCBI taxonomy): domain Eukaryota; kingdom Viridiplantae; phylum Streptophyta; class Magnoliopsida; order Solanales; family Solanaceae; genus Lycium; species Lycium barbarum. The sequence continues at coordinate 28,458,800 of NC_083340.1, forward strand.
TACAAATAAAAAGCTTAGTCACTTATTCCAACCAAAAAAAAAAAAAAAAAAGAAGCTTAGTCTCTTACACAGACAAATCTCACTACCAGTCACGCAAAAATAGTAACTTTTGTGAACATAACATCAATATTACATCTACAGCATATGCCCAACGAGGAAGTAAAGAATAGTGAATCCATTAATTAATACTAATAAAGAAAAGTTCACCTGGGAGAATTCTCTGCTTAGAGATACGAATGAAGTCGACATGAAAACGCCCCTAGAAGCCTTTGATAACTAGATCTTCCATTATCGGGTCACAGACGACTTTCGCCCTGCTGAAATTTTTCCGTTTGAGAAAGGGTTGTCGCATACAAGGGCGAAAGTCACCTGCGACACGACCACCGGAAGATCTGAACATCAAAGGCGACGGAGCGATTAAGAGATTTTCTAGGGTTAGTAAGAACGGCAAGTGATTGGGCTACAGATATAAATATAACTGGATGTATGTATTTATTTACATTTTCATCCCTGGCCACAGAACTGTTTATAATAAAATCGGCATATAATAACATCTCTATAACATCTAAGTTTTTCCGAAACTGATTTTTTATGTTATATTTTACTTCTCTATAACAGCATCCTACTTATAATAACAACAATCAACTTTATAATAGTACTCTCTTTATAAAATTACCTCATATATAACAGCTAATAATTAACCGTCTTTATAAAAATAGAATATTTAGGATTACCAACAATAAATGTAGAGATTTTGACCAAATATTAAATTTGATACTTTAATATACTATATTTATGACAGAATATTACATATGAATACATCTTTGTAATCTAAAAAATTCATTGTAATCTATTTTTATTTATAAATAATTTTCAAAAAGGAAAACAATGTGAATACGGAGTATGTATTCTTTAGAGCAAACAAAGAGACTAATAGCCTGTTTGGCCAAGCTTATAAAAACAGTTTATTTTCAAAAGTATTTTTTTTTCAAAAGTACTTTTGACTAAAAACAGTTTTTGTTTGGCCAATTAATTTAAAACGTACTTTTGAGCAATAATTAGTGTTTGACCAAACTTTTAAAAAGTGCTTCTAAGTATATTTTTCTCAAAAGTATTTTTCAAAAAAGTGTTTTTGGACAAAAGCTATTTTTTTTAGCTTCTGAAAAACTGCTTCTGTTACTCCCCAAAAACACTTATTTTCTCTCAAAAACTTGGCCAAACACCTAACTTTTTTTAAAATAAGCACTTATTGAAAAAATAAGTACTTTTGGGAGAAAAATAAACTTGGCCAAATAGGTTATTAATCTAGATGTCCATCAAATCAAATAATTTATATTATTAATAAGAAAGATTGAAAATTAATCTTAAAAAAAAAAAAATCTAGATGTCCATCGGGAAGTATCCCAACGCTTTTCAACTGAATATGACTCTGGTTTATATGCAAAGATGGTTCAATATTAATGTGGTGTTGATGGACTTTTGATGTTGAATTTGATTTTTCACTGTTAAAATGAATTTTGAAGGGAGGAAAGTAGTCTATCATATATGATATGTATATATTTTGTATATCTATGTATAATTATGCATAAACATGTATATACATTATATATCCATGTATCTATGTGTCCATACAAACAGTTATACAAGATTATACACATGTATACATAGTTATACAGTATATATAATGTAAGAGTATCTTTTGCCTTTATGCAGTATATATTCACTATATAACAATGTATATTTAGTGTATAAAAGTATATCAATGTAAATTTATGTATAACATTGTATATATCAATGTAAATTTATGTATAACATTGTATACAAAGTGTTCAGTGACGCAATTTTGAGTCTTTCAAGTGAAATAAGTATTTTCACTTATTACATCTTTAAGTTTTGTAATTTTTTTCAAGTAGAAATTTACTAAGCTTACATGTATTGAACGAAATGAAAGAAAGAAAAGAAAAGCAAAGGAAAAAGAAAAGAAAAGCAAAGGAACAAGAAAGAGAGAGAAGGTAAAGATGAAGGAGAATAAGTAGGGTTTGGTCATGAAAACCAAATATTTTTTCACTTTATTTGGTATTTTGGAGTTGGAGTTGGAGTTGAAGGTGGAGTTGTGTTTAGTTATAGTTTTTGCAAAGAATATTTGGTTGTTTGAATTTGTTGAAAGTGAAAAAAGTAAAAAAAAAAAAAAGTAAAAATAAGTTTTTTGATGCTTTTCAAATTCTAAATTGTATTTAGAATTTCCATGACCAAATGTTGATTTTCAAATAAAGTAATAGCCTTTTTCCTAAAAAAAAAAAATGAAAAAATTTCATGGCCAAATGGGCCCTAAGAATCTCAAAGATGTGAGGCGTAAAAAATAAGAAAGAGAATGCTAATTATAGTATTCAGCAGTGTCACTTTACAATGGAGTTAAATCAATTCATTTAAAATGAAAAATAATCATTGAAGCAATTTAAATAGTAAAAATATTAGTTACCTTTTTCTTTTGATCGATTGAATTTCAGCATTTGAGTGATTTGAATTAATTGCACTGTCACTATTGCAGTGATAAAGTGAAGGTGAGATGGAATCATCAAATGATTTTAGATCGTAAATAAAAAATTGCGAAGGAATTGGGTGTTCACGGTTTGGTCAACATCAAAACCAAACCGATTAAATAAATTGATATTTACTTGAGTTAAGTTAGGTTTAGACGTTTGGTTTTGAATTTTTAAAAATCGATAATATTTGATTTGATTTTGAATTTACTAAAAACAAACTGAAGAAAAAACCGAATCGAACCAACAAATTTTATACATAATTTTTATAGTTATATATATGCAATACCTAGATTTTTTTTATTTTTTTTTGGTATTTCTTATAAACTTTATTCACATAATTAAAATCATAAATCCTAAGACATTTTCTCCATAATGCAAGAAACTATAGCTACCACAATAAACGGGAAATAACTGATTATAAGTTGGAAAACGATAGAAAATTCTCTCCTAATTGTAGGAAAAAAACATGAAAGAGAGAAATATCGTTAATTTTCTTAAAAACCGACCCAAGCCGATGGATATGTATTATATTTGGTTTGGTTTGGTTTGGTTTTAAAAACGACTACAACCAAACCGATGAATAAGTATTATATTTGGTTTGATTTGATTTTAATAATTTTAAAAACCGACTAGATTGATTTGAACCAAAACCAATCCAACCCGACCCATAAACACCCCTACTTCAGACTATGTTGGGCGTAAGTAAAAGATGGTGTTTTCTCAGCTTTTGTTTTAAAACTTTTTGAATAAAATAATAAATAAAACATTACTGTAGATGGCGTTTATGTTACTTTGGTTACTATTTAAGAGTTTGCAGTAGTTTTGTTATTGTTTATTATTTATATTATTTTTGGTCAAAAGTTCAAAATGTGGGTGGGAAGCAGTGGCGGAGCGAGGATTTTCACTAAAGAGGTTCAAAAATATAAAAGAATAAGAAACGAGAAAGCCAAGGGGGTTCAACATCTACTATTTATACATAAAAAATAATTTTAACCTTGTGTATACATGGTAATTTTTCGTCGAAGGAGGTTTGGGTGAACACCTTAGCCACCACTTGGCTCCGCCCCTGGTGGGAAGGAGGGTGTTCGGAGACTCGGTTTCCTAGCATAGTTTTCATCTAAAGTCCTTTATAGAATCCTACTAGGGATGTTTCTTCTATTCTTATTAGAAGTGTTATAGTCTTCCTTGAGTGGAAGGTCCTGACTTTCATTTTCTTACGATCACAAGACATCAATCAGTTTCTTTCACAAGTTCAAGCTGTATGGGGGTAAAAGTGTGTCAGGGCCCAGGAACCCACTTCGGGAACCCACTTCGGTCGCAATAGTTGTTCAGCTGGTTTCTATTCTCACCAACTCCCGTCACGTCAGCAGCCATCGGTCAGAGTGTCATTGCAGGTACATACGTAGGGGTGGCGGAGAAGTCACGTCAGCTGCACCTTGGGGACTGTGAAAAGTGGGGAAATGACTTAGATAGATCAAGCTTAGGGAAGTAGGAAGGTGTAATAGACTCCCAACCGGGAACTAGGAGAATTCGGGTTATGAACACAACTATCTTCCACTCCCACCAACTCAGGTCATATCCGCAAACCTTGATCAGTGTGTTGTGATAGAGGCGCATGTTGAACCACAGTCGCGTCTGTCACAACCCAAACTGATGGGCCATGACTAGTTCCCGAGCTAGACACTCGTATATGAACCTGTTAGTTATAATCAGACTGATACTAGGACAATGTGGGAAATTTGCAAAAACGTGTTGTAAACTCATAATGCCATATATCAAAATGAACCTGTCTCCTGAGGAGTCACAGTTAACCAAACATAACAAAATATGCAAGTCGACAAGGCTGCCACTATACGCGGGAATATCCAAAACGAACTACATCCGTATAGCTGACCAAACCATATATATACAACCCACACATGTCTACAGACCTCTAAGAGTATAACAAAGTCTATGTCAAAAGGGTCAGTACCAAAATAGCTCAAGCCCCGGAACAATAGAGTTCTCCAAGCAGCTGGGCAGAAGTCCTAAGCCGGAGGATAACCAAGATGAGCATCTGTACCTGCGGGCATGAAACGCAGCCCCCTTCGTCCTCGAATGTTGAAGTAAAACTCGTTTTGAAAACTCGTTTTGACGTTGATGCCATTATTCTCACCTGCATCTGCTGGTATTTACTTTACTTACTTGCAGTCTTACTCACGTATTCGGACCGAACATATTCGAACTACGCAACTTATGATCCTCCTCACGGTTCCTTGGAGTCGATACACCTTAGGTTAATAAACCGTAACCACAATTTGCAGACTTATGATGCTATATCGATTTGTTAAAGCGACAATCCTCTCCTGTTCATTTTGGGGTTTAAAATTTTATGCTTATGGTCCATTCAATTTTTCCTTATATTCTGCTGGCGATTTCTGAGAACGTATCCATTAACCCCATCATTCATATGAATAGTGATCAACTTGATGTTTAGTTTTTCCTTCCTTCTTACCCCTCTAAGCTCTACCCTCTATTTCTCAGTGATTGACAGTTATATTGGAGCTCTTCTGCTGAAATGTTAGTCTGTCTCCTGTCTGCATACCGTTCAGTTGTGCCAGCACTGTTGATGTGCCGTGAAATTATGGCATATCTAATGCTTTTGCACTCTAAGTTTTACTTGTTTTCGAGCAAGTTTGTGTTAGTTTGATGTGTTTTGTGTGTTGTGAAGGTATTTCGAAGTTAGAATGCTCGAAAAGCAAAAAAATGAGGAAAAATAAGTGATCTGTTCTGATAAGCAGTAAGGACGGACCGTCAACATGCTCGACGGTCCATCGAGTTGCCTCGTCGATAAGTTCCGGCAAAGTGACAAAGTCATCAGATCGTCGACTTGCACCGTCGACATGAATGACGGTCCGTCGAAGTGCTTCGACGATAGAGTTCCTGCAGAGTGAAAAAGAGTCATCAGATCGTCGTTATGGTCGACGAACATATCGATCACCGTAGAAGTGCAACGAAGACCTATCAAAGTGCAAGCCGAACTGGAACAGGACTGGGATTGATTATTCCGAGTTTAACTTGTATAAATATCTGTTTAGGTTTTATTTTTCAGACATTTGTAGTTTTAGACTTGTAGTAATTACTTTTGAGTTATTATTGCTTTTGAAGATTTTCCAGACAAATTACATTCATTACTTTAAAGTTTTATTCGTAAGTTCAATACAAAATTCAATTATGCAATCTTCAATCTTGTATTGTTTTCTTGTTGCCATGAGTAGCTAAACACCTTTACTAAGGTTGTGAACCCAAGGATGGGTGTGTTGTGATTGGGGATCGTGAATGATATACGCATAATGGATTGTTAGGGTTTATTTGTTCTTCGTTTTCATCATATAGTTAGTGGTTGCAAACATTAGCTAACGCCATAAACTTTAGTTTATTTGGGAAAATAGCTAGGGTTAGGTAAGAACAAATAACAAGAACTCAAGGCTTTAAACCTTGTTTAATAAATTCACTTAGGAATAAGAGGATTTTACTTGGCATAATTAACCATTCTTCATGCATACTTTCTTATATTTGGAAAAAGCATAGAAAGAAATAATCTTTTCTTATTGGGAAATAGTTCAGATTCACATAGAGTTTAAGTGCATCCATACAAACGATCCATTAGAAATATATCAAGATCGATACACATGATCATACACTTTATCTGACGGGGACACAACCTTGGTTCTTTTTACCCACATATTTACAACTTTAAATTTCTAGTCACTTTAAATTAGTCCAGAAACCAAAACAACTATAAAACCCTTTTTTCTGGAATACACCAGGACCGCAAGATTAGTGTAATACTTATTTAGTAAACTTTTCACACCATATTCTTTGTGGGATTCGACCCCAAACTTGTTGGGTTACTATATTTGACAACGTCCGCATTATACCATTAATAGGTGTAATTTGAGCGTATCAAATTTTGGCGCCGTTGCCGGGGAATACAATTTTGAAATTACTAAATAGTGTTTACTCTTCTTAAAGTCTTTGTCATATTCCAACACACCTTGTTTGCTACCTTGTAAACCAGGTGATCATGGCCAATAACGAACTTCCAGTCGAGAATGTTTTTGCTGATGAATCAGAAGCAGATAAAGACTTTGCATCTGTAATCATTCATCCGAGGGTGACGGCTACTACTATCAAGTTTGATAATTCCCTCTATCATATGCTCAAACAAAAGGGATGCTTTAGGAATGCAGTCGATGATGACCCTCATCAATATATAACAAACTTTCTGGATGTGTGCTCTCAGCATATCCAGCAGGGTGTGACTCAAGAAGCGGTTCGGCTGAAACTCTTCAAATATTCGTTAGCCGGAGAAGCGAGAAAATGGTTCATAAAGCTGCCCCGAAACTCTATTACTACATGGGAATAGACGGTCAAAGTGTTTCTCAGGAAATGGTATCCCCCGAGTAAAAAAGGTGCAATTCATGATCAGATTTACGAGTTGAAATAACGTAATGGGGAACAAATTTTTGAAGCTTGGAAGAGGTACAAAGAATATTTTGATAGGAGTCCAAACCATGGTTTTCCAGAACATATTTTGAAGGAGAAGTTTTACAAAGTTTTGGATCCTATGACCCAAGCGATAGCCAATAATGCTGCCAGCGGGTGTTTCATGAACAAGTCCTATGCTACTATTACTGATATACTTGATCGATTTAGTACACACAACCAAGCATGACATTCAAGTAATTTAGATGGGCTATCACTTAGAACACCGTTGATTCAAAATATTACGAAAGATAGCCAGGAAACGCAGCAAACATTGGCACAATTGCCCACTGGTCTATCTTTACTGACAAAGAGGCTTGATGAGAGGGAATCGAAGAAGGTGAATGTGTGTGAAGATATCTCAGGCATGCCGCCTGGAATGTACCCATGCCACGAGGGACCATATCAAGAGGGTCCCCTACAGCCAGTTGAGAATGTTTAATATGTAGATTATGTAGCGAAAGGGATGTATCTAGGCCAAATCAGAGATACTGGAGACCTCAACAAGGGAAGGGTGCATACAACCAAGGGAACTACAACAACAACCAAGGGAACTACAATAATAACTATGGTGGACCGAACCAAGGTAGATACAACAACAACAACGGTTATTTCGGGAACAGAAGTTCCAAACCTTACATTCCACCAAAAGGGCAGTCTAATGATCAAAGTAGTTCGACGTTGGAGTCAATGCTTGAAAAAGTGTTGGCAAGTCAGACAAACACTGAAAAGACATTATCTAGGCTATCAGAGACAGTGGTTTCTCATTCAACAGCTATTCAGAATCTTGAACAGCATATGCGTGATCTTTCTAAAAAACAACATCCTGCTAGAAAAGGTGGGCTTCCTAGTAATACTATTCCAAACCCGAAGAATAGTGGGGGCGTGGAACGTACTTTTGCTATTAGCATGAGAAGTGGTAAAATACTTCGAGGTGCTGACAAAAAGGTGGTTGATCTAGATCCAATTTTTAAGGAAGAAAAGGTGCATTCTGATGTGCCTATTATTGATGAGGAGGTCCGTGGTGAAGAAAAAGTTGCTGATATTCCAGATGTTGCTGCTGATACAAGGACACACATGATAAAAAGGGATCTTCACCCTTTGACTCAGATGTACAAAGCAAAGCCTCCCTTTCCACAAAGGTTGGCAAAGAAGAATGATGATGCTAAGTGTTAGAAGTTCTATGATCAGTTGAAGCAGTTAACAGTAAATTTTTCATTCTTAGATGCTGTCAAAGAGATACCTCGATTTGCTAAGTTTGTGAAAGACCTACTTACGAAGAAAAGGTCTGTTCAACATGAGACAGTGAATTTAACTCATCATGTAAGTTAGATTATTGCTTCCACCACAGTTCAGAAGAAGGGAGATCTAGGGGAGTTTACCATTCGGTGCAATATTGGGATTCATGCATTCGCCTGTGCTCTGTATGATAATGGGGCAAGTATCAACTTGACGCCCCTTGCTATTTTCAAACAATTCAGACTGGGGACTCCTAGACTGACTTCTATGCGATTACAGATGGCAGACAGATCTATCAAGAAGCCAGTTGGGGTTATAGATGATGTGTTGGTGCAAGTGGGTAAGCTAATGTTTCCTGCTGGTTTCGTTATTTTGGATTTGCGGTAGATAGAGATATTTCCATCATCTTAGGAAGACCGTTCCTTGCTACGGGTAGAGCACTTATGGACTCTAAAAAAATGAAATTAAGTTCTGAGTGAATGATGAAGAAGTGACGCTCCAAGCAAGCAAGGGGATGAAGTTGCCAAGCACTTATGAGAGTATTTCGGTTATTGATTCGTTTGATGGGATTGATGATGCTGTCAAACATAAAATGGAAGAAGATAGTCTGGGAGAAGCTCTTGCTGCGGTTCTGATGAACTTTGATGCTTATGATATGGAGGCCTACGTGGAAACTATAAATGCGCTTGAGGGTTTGGGTTCCTACACTTACCTCCCAAGAAAGCTTGATCTTGACCTTGCAAATAGAACTACTCCACTAGCTAAGCCTTCTATTGTTGAGCCACCAAAGCTTGAGCTTAAGCAGCTCCCATCACACTTGAGGTATGAGTTCCTTGGTCCGAACAAGACATTGCTAGTGATCATTTCAGCATTACTGACTGAGGAATAGATTGAGCATTTAGTAGAGCTTTTGCGCGAGTACAGACGTGCTATTGGTTGGACCATAGCAGACATTCGGGGTATTCCTTCTGGTATTTGTGAGCATAAAATTCAACTAGAGGAGGACAGCAAGCCGAGTGTTGAACATCAGTGAAGATTGAATTAGAACATGCAAGAGGTCGTGAAGAAGGAGATCGTAAAATGGTTAGATGCTGAGGTAGTGTATCCGATTGTTGACAACAAGTGGGTGAGTCCTGTTCAATGTGTGCCCAAGAAAGGAGGTATCACCGTGGTACCTAATGCAAAGAATGAGCTGATTCCCACTCATACAGTTACTGGATGGCGTGTTTGCATTGATTATAGGAAGCTCAATACTGCCACGTGTAAAGACCATTTTCCCATGCTGTTCAATGATCAGATGCTGGACAGGCTGGCTGGGAGGTCTTACTATTGCTTCCTAGATGGGTACTCGCGCTATAATCAGATCAACATTGCCTTAGAAGATCAAGAGAAAATGACTTTTACTTGTCCTTATGGGACGTTTGCGTTCAGTCGAATACCCTTTGGGCTGTGTAATACATCAACCACTTTTCAAAGGTGCATGATGTCGATCTTATTTGACATGGTAGAAGACTTCTTGGAGGTGTTTATGGATGATTTCTCTGTTGTGGGTGATTCGTTTGATGATTTTCTTGGCCATCTAAGCCAAGTGCTGAAAAGATGTGAAGAGACAAATCTCGTGCTAAATTGCGAGAAGTGCCACTTTATGGTGAAGGAAGGGATTGTCCTCGGTCACAAAATCTCAGAAAAGGGAATTGAGGTCGATCAAGCCAAGATAGATATAATTGCAAAACTTCTTCCACCCATCTCAGTCAAAGGTGTCCGAAGTTTCTTGGGACATGCTGGGTTCTATAGGCGCTTCATCAAAGATTTCTCCAAGATTGCTAACCCGATATGCAAGCTTCCTGAAAAAGAGGCTAAGTTTGTGTTTGATGACAAGTGGCAAAAGGTGTTTGATGAATTAAAGGAGCGCCTCACTACTGCTCCTGTTATTGTTACTCCTGATTGGTCCTTGCCTTTTGAGTTGATGTGTGATGCTAGTGGTTTCGCGATAGGTGTCGTGCTTGGCCAGAGGCACAATAAAAATATGCACCCTATCTACTATGCTAGTATGACACTTAATGCGGCATAGATGAACTACACGGTGACTGAACAAGAGCTGCTTACGATAGTATATGCTTTTGAGAAGTTTCGGTCCTATTTGTTGGGATCCAAGATCGTAGTGTACACCGTTCATACTGCGTTGAGTTATCTGATAGCAAAGAAGGACGCTAAGCTACGATTGATTCGTTGGGTCCTGTTGTTACAAGAGTTTGATTTTGAGGTAAAAGATCGAAAGGGGTCCGAAAATCAGGTTGCTGACCATCTCTCTAGGCTTGAAGAACCTGGGGTACCAGCAGAAGAACTTGATATTGAAGATGCGTTTCTGGATGAGCAAGTTTTGGCGGTGTCTATGTAGGTGGCATTTTTGTTTGCCGATTTTGCTAACTACTTGGTGACTGGTATCATTCCCGACGAGATCAAATCATATCAGAAAAAGAAATTTTTGTAGGATGTTCGTCAGTACTACTGGGATGAACTGTACTTTTTCAGAAATTTTACTGATAACATTATTCGGCGTTGTGTCCCAGAAAGTGAGGTATTAGAGATTTTGAAGGCTTGCCACGGCTCTCTAGTTGGGGGACATCATAGTGGTACGAGTACTGCTGCAAAGGTTCTCAAATGTGGTTATTATTAGCCTACCCTCTTTCATGATGCTAATATGATGGTGCGGTCTTGTGATCAGTGCCAACGGCAGGGGAATATTGGTAGGAGGCAAGAGATGCCTATGAACTTTGTAATGGAAGTTGAAGTGTTCAATATTTGGGGAATTGATTTTATGGGTCCCTTTGTAAGCTTTTGTGGAATGAAATACATCTTGGTGGCTGTTGATTATGTCTCTAAATGGGTAGAAGTGGTAGTTTTACCTAATAACGAAGCCAAGAGTGAAATGGGATTCTTGAAAAAGAACATATTTACTCATTTTGGTACCCCAAGGGCAATAATCTGTGATGGTGGTTCCCACTTTTGCAATAAAGCCTTTGCGGAATTGATGGAGAAGTATGGAGTCAAGCATAGGGTTGCAACCCCGTATCATCCTCAGACAAGTGGGCAAGCTGAAGTCTCTAATCGGGAGATAAAGGAGTATTTTAGCAAAAATGGTGAATGCAAACAGAACTGATTGGGCCCGCAAGCTCGATAATGCTCTATGGGCTTACCGGACGGCTTTCAAGACCCCGATTGGACTTCGTCTTTCAAGCTAGTTTATGGCAAAGCATGTCACCTGCCAGTTGAACTCGAACATAAGGCCATGTGGGCCTTGAAGAATTTGAATATGAATTGGGAAGAAGCGACCAAGCTCAGGTTGTTTCAACTCAATGAGATGGATGAGTTCCGCTATCAGGCCTATGAAAGTGAAGCATTATGCAAAGAGAGGTGATACGCTAAAATTACACCTATTAATGGCGTAAAGCGGACGTTGTCAAATATAGTAACCCAAACAAGGTTGGGGTCGAATCCCACAGGGAATATGGAGAGAAAAGGGTACTAATTGTATGAGATACCAGTCTTTAAAGGCTTTAATCCTATTCCGAATGTTTTGAAAATAGATTTGGTTTGTATTCGTTATTTTGAAGTGTTTGGAATTTGTTTGGATTTGGAGAACCAAAGTTGTGTCCCCGTGATGATTAGATGTTATGCTATGGGTGTCAATAAGATATATTTCTAATGGGTCGGAGTTATGTATGCACTTAATCTCTAATGCACATTCTAATATTTTCCAATAGTTAGAAAGTATTTCTTTTCATGATTTTCCCAAATGCAGAAAAGTTGAAAATAAGATTGATTAAATATGCCAAGTAGAACTCATCTTATCCTAAGCGAGTTCATTAAACGAGGGTTAGCGCCTCGAGTCCTTGTTATATTATTTCAAATCACACCCTAGTTCATCTTTCCAAATAAACTAGGGTTTTTGCATGAACAAGTGTTTGCAACCACTTAAAGAACAATGAATACGAGAAATAATAAAGCACATCATAACCCATTATATATATATACAATGTTAGATACCCATTACATAGCACCCATCATTTGGGTCCACAACTTTGATTAAAGAAACTACTCACACATTATGGTCTCAAAAGTAGTAAGCAATAAATGAGACATAAAGCTTACAAAGTGTAATAAAGATGATGGAAAATGGAGTCTTGTTGTCTTCACTAAGCTCCAAAAGGGGAGTATTCAATGCTCACCCACCAATAGAACTTTTTCGTGGTTACAATTAAATATGGCTGCTAAAAAAAACCTAAAATGTTCTTTAAATAGGCTCCAAAAATGCACAGCAGCAACTGACAAAATTGCCCCCGATAGCAAGATCGACGGACCGTCGATCGTTCGACGATCCGTCGATTTCTCCGTCCTTTGTACCTTCAGCAATGTGTTCCATTCGATGGTACCGTCGACTAGTTCGACGCTCCGTTGAGTATTCCGTCTTTCTCTCCTCTTGTTGAGAAGCCCTGCTTGACGACACAAACGACGAATCGTCGATCAGTTCGATGCTTCATCGATGCCTCCGTCCTTTGTTGTCTTCAACTTTGTCATCACTAGAAAATCGTGCTTATCGACGCTTCAAAGGACGATTCGTCAGCTGATCGACGGAACGTCGATTCTTCATTTCTGGCCAATTTTTCTTTTGTTCTTTGCTTTTTGCTTTTGGGCCATTGTTTTCCTAAAACACAACAAAAAATATTAACGAGAACCAGACTTACTTGAAAACAACCAAAATTCATAGTAAAAAGGCGTCAAATGTGCCACAAATTCGCGGCACATAAAGAGGATGAAGAAGTATCACGAGAAGAAAATCCTAAAGCGGAAATTCTCCAAGGGTGATAGCGTCCTGCTATTTAATTCTAGATTGAAGCTGCTACCGGAAAAATTGAAATCACGGTGGTCAGGCCCCTTTGAAGTGGTAAGTGTCTAACCCCATGGAGCTATTGAATTGAAGTCCGAAGATGGAACTCGGACATTTAAGGTGAACGGGCAGAGGGTGAAGCACTACCATGGTATTATTGTGGGGGATAGAATTGTTGACTGAATGCGGTTGAAAAACCTGGGAACAAATGATGACTCGGCAAGTCCTGACCAAGAGTAAATTGGTAACACCGTCGTGCTGCGACGTTAAATCAAGCGCTTCTTGGGAGGCAACCCAAGTTTTAAATTCTGCAAAAGGTTTCTTCTGTAGGTTTTAGTTATTTTGTTTGTTTTATTTTTATTGTTTAACGGGTGTTGAGTGCGTAGGAATTGAAACTCGAAAAAATTACAATAGAGCATAGAGACGGGCCGTCGACATGTCGACGGACCATCAATGTACAATGACGATATGCAGAGCTGAATTTCTGAGAGTTAGCAACTGCTGCTTTGTAGGTAAGTAGGTCGACGAGCATGTCGACGGACTGTCGACACGTTCGACGACGCTATCGAAGTGCCCGTCAATAGGTCAGCACGTTAAGTATTATGAGTCGTAAAAGCACACTGACGAGCCATCGACATGTCGACGACTCATCCAAAAAATTTGAAAAAAAATAAAGGCAGAACAGTCGCGTTTTTAAAAATAAATAACATGCAAAGTATTTTTTGTTTCCCACGCACTGCGTATAATACTCCCACTCAAACTCTTCAGTTCCCATAACTCCCTCCATAACTCCCCATAATTGCTTCCATAAATCACACCCATTACAATCCATAACCCTAAAACAAACAAACAAACCACTGAAATCAAAACCCTTTGCCCTAGAGTCTCTGTTCTTGCCTAAGTTTTCTTTAATTTTTGGTCAAGTTTTCTTCAAAGTTTCTTTCTACATCAGGTATGTGCATGAATTTCGGCCTTCTCTTGGTTTTGACGTTGTTATTTGTTCAAAAATTGCTAAAGAAGATGCCTAGGGTTCCTAAATTAATTACAAAGTTGGATTAGGGGACCTAGGTTGTCTTTGATTGTAATAAAGTTAGTTGGGGGATTTTTAACTGGGATAAATGTGGGATATCTGTGGTGTTAAATGCTAATGGTAGAAATTATGACTTAGCGTTTGTACATGTTGAATGAAATCCATGCTTAAATTTGCAAATTTGTGAAATTGTGGTTGGGGGAAGGGAATTTGGTATGACTGCTGTTAGTAAGACTCGTGGGGACAAGATTATCGTGCCCTCATTGAGTCGGCGAGCATTTTGATCAACTTGTTGGTTCATTATGCCTATCAATGGTCCGTAAAAGAGGAATTCTGTTAAAATGAAATTTGAGGAGTGAAGTCTGAGTAACTCCAACGGGATGGAGGGTATTTCGATTAAAAATCTAGGTTTGATATCGCTATACCCACAAAAGGCTAGATTAGTAGCTAAAGGATTCCTTCAAAAACTCGGATAATTACCAAAAGTTGAGAAGGTCAAAAATGAGGGTAAAGTCTGAGTAACCCGAAATCCCAAAACTCCAAATATGTAAAATAGTTTAATATGGGTTCTCTGATTGATTGGAGTTAAAAACGCAAAACCGAACAAAAAAATAAAAATAAAAATTGAAAAAATATTTGCAGGCTTACAGTTGCTGCTGTTAGGGCTGTAAACGTGTCGACGGCACCGTCGACAGGTTCGACGGCACCGTCAAAGCGCAACGACGATCTGCAAACTTCAAACCTCAGAGAACTGATAAAGTTTTTTCTGAAACTAATTGTGTTTGATTTCACTCGTACAGATTAACTAGATTTTGATCTTTGATGGTTACAGGTATGGCGCCACCCAAGTTGACTACTACCCGAGAGGGTGGCTCGAGGAAAACTCAAAGAACAACGGGTCGAAGGAGGCCCAGTGGCGAACCCACACTTAGAGACGAAAGATCGGAGGATGAGCCTAAGGTTATGCCCATGAGGAAGAATAGGGTTGTCGTTCCGCCTTGGAACAGGAAGGTCACTGTACAGGCTCCTACACCACCCAGGTCCTCCCAGACTGACGAGGAGGAATCATCTACGTCTGGGTCCGGTGATGGATCCGAGGAGGAGGGTTTAGAGGTTGCATCTGGAGATGCCTCACCTGCCGTACGAGCACAGTCTACTGAGGATGCTGCTCAATCCTCTCAGGAACCTTCTAAATCCTAGACACGTTAGAGCTCATGGCCTGGTGATGATGAGGATGATACTGATACTGATGCTGAGGCGGCTAGGGCTCGGGAACTTAGAAGCAAGATACTTGAGGATCGTTTTACTGTTGAGGGTGCTAGGCAACTGTATGAGTACGACATTGAGTTAAAAGGTGATGACACCCAGCATGAGAACCGCACTATAAATGAAGAAAGGCAGATCAGTTTTGAGGGGCTCGAGATCTTACCCAGTGCCAGAGAGCTCATTCGTCACTATCAGCTAGAGCTTATGCAGGAGATGCCTGGGGATTATTGCCCGATTTTGGTTCGTGAGATATATGCCGCATATGGGACCTTGATCAGGAAAGTCAGAAAGAGGAGCCAGAAATTGAGGGAGATACCCTCGCGAAGCGAGATTGAGATCCGAGGGGTGAGTGTTGATATATCTGTCCAAGCCATCAAAGTGTATATTTCGGTGATAACTACACCGTCCTGAGGTAGACAATTGAGTTAGCAGATAAGTTGCTCAGACGCAAGGAATAGTCCGTCAGAGACTAGGTAGCTACAATGGTAGGTCGCCCGACCAAGAGAGCCGAGTGTACTAACTTGGCAAATCGGTTAGTAAAGAGATGGTTGACGTTAGAGGGCAAGTTTTGGTATTGGCTAGTACTGAGATCCACTCAGGCTGATAATGCTCTTACGGCTGACAGGCAGGTTGTTGTAGCCGCATTGATGTCCAGATACCCGATTGATTTCAGGGCATTGGCTAGTATTGAGATCCAGTTAAGGCCTTCCCAGCCCAACACTTCACTGATATTTCCATGCCTGATTATGATCTTGTTCAAAGGTCACAGGTGCATTTTATCCATGATATCGATCACCGGATTACAGCTTTGTTAGTTTATTCGGTAGAAAAGTGCAAGAACGAGGCCGTTGATGATGGCTAAGGGGAAGCGGATGGGTTCCCAGTGGCACTTGGAGGGGTACCCCTACCTCAGGAGCTGATTCATCCAGGGGCCGCAGGTGACTCTACACAGGAGTTACCCGCCACTACTGCCCCTATGACTGAGACTGTACAGATTGCAGATTCTGAGATTCCAGCTACTGATATTGGTGATGATTCCGTTGAGACTCAGACTGCTATTCCTGAGCCGCAGACTTCGGCTCCTCATACTCCAAGGCTATCCCTACAGCCAGCGGGCCTAGCTGCACAGCCCCAGGGTACAGCCAGAGTTGATCCCTATGCCTTCTCGATTGACAACTTTAGAAAATTTGCAAAACAGACGGCTACAGCAGACCAGCAGTCAAAGATCATAGTAAACCAGCTCGATGATTATGTGAACGAGAGTGGATGAGGCATTAGATCCTGTGAGGACGACACTATCCGCTCGGCTGGATGGATTTAAGATGAGATTGACCGCATTGGAGATGGCTCGCCCGACCACACGCACTGATGCTTTGAAGGCAGAGTTAGAGCAGCTTAAGGTTGATGTGTTATTATTGAAGGCGTGTGACCCGAGCCTAGTAGCATGTTACATCTCGGAGATTTCAGATTGTTGTCTTGTGAGTAGGCTAATGTGAGTTTAAAATGAACACGAGGTTCTTATGAGATTAAGGAGAGTATCTAATAGTTTTAAGAGCATGCCATAAGATTTTGAAGTTATATGAATCGATGGAACTAAGTTTGTTGAAGGAAGTGAAATGTAAGTCATGTTTGGTCATGTTTGGAAGGGTTTTCGCGATAGTTGATTTGATACATATTTAGTAATGTCTTGAGGGGCTGCTATAGGGCCTATTGTATGGTTAATGAAGTGTTATATAAGTTCCAAGAAGGTTCCACAAGGATTGGAAGTCAAACGAATCACCGAGAGCAAGTTCAGAAAATATGGGTTGTACAACCACTTATACGGTCCGTATAACTATTTACGGTCCATATAACCCTTCCAGAGAAGGGTATGTTCATGATGGAGTTATATGGTCCACTTATACGGACCGTATAAGTGTCCGTATAACTCGGTCGGGCAGCTTTAGTTATTTTGTTTAAATAGATGACCCTTGTTCATTATTTCATTTCCCACATTTCCCCCAAGTCTTGAGAGCTCCAAAACCCTTCTCCAAGCATATTCCACTCAAACCCAAGAGGAAACAAAGATCAAATAGCAAGAATTAAGGTGTTCATGTGTTGGAAGGCTCATTAGGGTTAGTAGATTTAAAGAACAAATTGAAGCTAGGGTTTCCATACGAGTTGATAACTTGCTCCAAAGCTCATTCTTATGATATAAAAGGTTAGTTTTCATGCTTATTTCATGTTATCAAGAATGTTTAGTTGTGTAACAACTTGGGTAGAAGGAGAAAGTAGAAGATGAGGTCTAAATGTAGTTTTCATGATGTTTTTGAGTAGTAAGCTAACTTGAGTCATGATTCTTAGTATGATATGGATTATAATCTTGTTATGAAAGGTAATAATGAGGATGAGGAAGCATTATATGAAAATGTGCTAAGGGTTGGTATGAAGTTGTTAGTATAAGTTTAATATGAGAGTGGATTTTGAAGACTTAATGAAATGTGATTACTTGATTATGATATTGTGGATGTTATTATGGTTGTTGGGAGTTGTTTTGTAATATGGTGGAAGTCAATGAAATAGGGGAAATGCTGTCCAATTTTCGTTAACTCATGAATTATTCTAGTTTGAATTTAAGAGTAACTTTAAGGCTTAACCATGGTATGGACCCTTCTAAATGTAGATTTTTCAAGCTTCGACGGTGAATGTTAAGTAGTTAAGAAGACAAAGAGGTATGCAAGGCTAACCCTTCTTTCTTAAGGCATTATCCCATCATTGTATACTTTCATGTGAATTCCACAATGTCTTCCAAGATGACTTCATTCTTAGAATCACTAAGGCTCATGATTCTTGATATTCTTATGATACCATTGGTCTCATCCTATAATAGTTGATCCTTTAAGGAAGGATATAATAAAGTAATGATGATGATGATAATGTTGAGCATACGTATATATATATATATATATATATATATATATAGGTACATATCAAAGTATGATTATTAAGGACACCGAGCTTATATGGCCGGGTATGATATCTATCGCGCGCACACCACTGCAGTTGGGTACGGATAACACTGAGCCTTGGTTGGGCCAGATACGTATAACACCGAGCCTTGTCATGGCCGGGTACGCGAGGCACCGAACCTCTATGGTCGGGTATGGTACTACTATATAAGTAAGCATTAGAAATGGAAGGTTCCTATTAGAAAACGAGTAAGAAAACATGATGATTGTCGCTAGAGGTATAAATGACTCTATCATCCTATGACTCTTCTATCTTATGTTATTCCTTATGCTTATACTATGATGTTGATTATGCTTTACATACTCAATACATTATTCGTACTGACGTCCTTTTGTTTGTGGACTCTGCGTCATGCCCGCAAGTGGAAAGGGAGATAGACGTGATCAGTAGATTACTTGTTCAGAGACTGCACAGAGGATCTCCATTTGATCCGGAGCTGCAGCTGTGGGTATTATTCTTTTGTGTATGTACATATGGGCATGGCGGGGTCCTATCCCGTCTATATGATGTCACATACTCTCTTTAGAGGCTCGTAGACAGTTGTGTATAGCCAGGTGTCTTTTAGCCTTGTCGGCTCATATTTTGTATATTATTTTTCTAGCCTCGTCGGCTTGTATATATGTACATGGGCATAGTTTTTTATGTCGATATAGAAATGTCTTTGCCCAATGAGATTCATATTATTGACGTATAGAAATCATGAGCTGGCCATGTGGCTCACCTAGATGTGAATGTGAATGTACGATGAGAGGTGCCTGAGTGAATTAGTTTCGGGTGCCTGTCATGACCTTTCAGTTGGGTCGTGACATAGCAGCACCACTGTCTGTTGTGAAGGAGATTGAGGAGGAGCTTCCAATGGTGCAGTTAGTTGCGCCTACCGCAGCGGGTGGTCGGGGAAAGAGAAAGAGAGTGGCCCGTGATAAGGAGGAGGTGCGAGAGAGCACTCACCCTAGGGGTCTGAGTTTAGAGGAGCCGCAGATGGCAAAGGCCATTCAGAGATCGCTCGTGGAGAATGTTCCTTTTGGGACTAGGGGAGCCACCTCGAGCAGTGCTCCCATTGATGAGACATTGCCACCATCCCTTGCTACTCCAAAGCAGTGCCTACAGGCACCACTATTGATGCTGCTGCTGACGCTGCTATAGAGACTGTTGTTGGTGCGGTTGCACCACCCTATGCCTCACAGACTGATGAGTCGCGAGATGAGCAGCGCGCTTAGTGCGCCATAGGTATTCCTACTCCATGGTTTTACTTTTACTTTATTGGGGACATTGCAATTTTTTTTTAGTTGGGGGTGGGAGTATTTGTTCTGTTTATATTGTATATATGTGTTTAGGACCCCCTCGGCTTTTCTTTGCCATGGTTCTTTTCCTGAGGGGTTAATTTTTATTTTTTTTGTTGAACCTGGAATGTTTAGGACGTGCTTAGATAAAGTAGAGTAATGTTGACTTATGTGGTGGTGGTTTTATTAACTTAGGGTTGTCTTGTTTTGATTTGAGAAAAAAAATGCTCCCCTCCGAAATTTTAGAAAACTTAGACTTGGTTGTTTAATTGACATGCATGCTTCTTTATGTGACATTTAGATTATTGAGTTACCTTGTGTGCGAAATTATAGCGGGGAGACTAGTGTGTTGACAATTCTGATGCCACATGTTATGAGGTTTTGTAGATATATTCTCTAGTTGTGTATGTAATCTAGAACTTGCTTGGTTAGTCATGCCTGCATTCTGAAGATAAGTGAAGCTGTGAAATGATCATAGGCCTTGTTTGTGTTAGGAACCCCTGTTTAGGCTAAATATAAGCCTACCCATAGATTAATATCCCTTGTTAGCAATTTTGAGCCTTAAAACCTATTCTTTGACTAGCCGTAATGAGCCGATACCCGTTCTGAATATCCTTCTATTTGCACTCGATCCTTTCTTGGCACTAAAATAATAAGAGTGAGGCTGAAAGCCTAAGTTGGGGGTGATAGGTGGAATAAGGAGATCATGAGGCGTAAGCCTAAAGTGGGATTGAAGTAAAATGCCTAGTTAAAAGACATCGGTGCGGTGAGTGTATGAAAAAAAAATAGTTAACAAGGAAAAAAAATATAGAGAAGTAGAATCGCAATAAAACCACACCGAGGCTATAAAACGAAAGAAGGGAAGAAAACAAAAGGCGAAAAGGTAAAAGAAAAGAATAAGATGTAGTGTTCAAGGAGGGTGAGTCACAGTTATCCAAATATCTATCCTACCCGTCCCCAAGCCTACATTACAACCTTGAAAAAGTCCTAGTGTGATTACAGCCACTGTCCAAAGTCGAGGGCACTGAAAATAAGGGCAAGCTTATGGTATTTGCTCGTGTAGCTAGAGAATTTTTTTGTGAGTGTGACTATTTCTCTTCTCCCTTATCTTTTGTCCCATTCTGTGTGTACATATATGTTGGGACATTCTTTGGTCTTTGTGATGGCATGAGAATTTCCTAAGTGACTGGTTTTCCGTGAGTCTAGATTCGTGTGCGCTATGGTTTCCTTGATAACTAGATGTCATAAATTGAAGCCTCATTTTTAGTTGCAACGAGTCCTTGATTGGTTTTGTCTTTATTGGGAGGAGAATCAGTGTGATGCACATGATATGCCGAAAGTTAATTGCCACAACCACTGTAGACAGTTTTACTTTGTGATATTGAGACATTTGTAGATTGAGTCTGTTAGTTGACTTGCTTGAGGACAAGAAAATACTTTAAGTTGGGGTGTTGATGTGCCGTGAAATTATGGCACATCTAATGCTTTTTAACTCTAAGTTTTACTTGTTTTCGAGCAAGTTTGTGTTAGTTTGATGTATTTTGTGTGCTGTGCAGGTATTTTGAAGTTAGAATGCTCGGAAAGCAACAAAATGAGGAAAAATAAGTGATCTGTTCTGATAAGAAGTAAGGACGGACCGTCAACATGCTCAACGGTCCGTCGAGTTGTCTCGTTGATAAGTTCCTGCAAAGTGATAAAGTCATCAGATCGTCAACTTGCACCGTCGACATAATCGACGGTCTGTCGAAGTACTTTGACGATGGAGTTCCTGCAGAGTGAAAATGAGTCATCAGATCGTCGTAGAAGTACAACGACGACCTATCAAAGTGCAAGTCGAACTGGAACAGGACTGGGATTGATTATTCCGAGTTTAACTTGTATAAATACCTGTTTAGGTTTTATTTTTCAGACATCTGGAGTTTTAGACTTGTAGTAATTACTTTTGAGTTATTATTGCTTTTGAAGATTTTCTAGACAAATTACATTCATTACTTTCAAGTTTTATTCGTAAGTTCAATACAAAATTCAATTATGCAATCTTCAATCTTGTATTGTTTTCTTGTTGTCATTAGTAGCTAAACACCTTTACTAAGGTTGTGAACCCAAGGATGGGTGTGTTGTGATTGGGGATCGTGAATGATATACGCATAATGGATTGTTAGGGTTCATTTGTTCTTCGTTTTCATCATATTGTTAGTGGTTGCAAACATTAGCTAACGCCATAAACTTTAGTTTATTTAGGAAAATAGCTAGGGTTAGGTAAGAACAAATAACAAGAACTCAAGGCTTTAAACCTTGTTTAATAAATTCACTTAGGAATAAGAGGATTTTACTTGGCATAATTAACCGTTCTCCATGCATACTTTCTTATCTTTGGAAAAAGCATAGAAAGAAATAATCTTTTCTTATTGGGAAATAGTTCAGATTCACATAGAGGTTAAGTGCATCCATACAAACGATCCATTAGAAGTATATCAAGATCGATACCCATGATCATACACTTTATCTAACGGGGACACAACCTTGGTTCTTTTTACCCACATATTTACAACTTTAAATTTCTAGTCACTTTAAATTAGTCCAAAAACCAAAACAACTATAAAAACCCTTTTTTCTGGAATACACCAGGACCGCAAGATTAGTATAATACTTGTTTAGTAAGCCTTTCACACCATATTTTCTATGGGATTCGACCCCAACCTTGTTGGGTTACTATATTTGACAACGTCCGCGTTATACCATTAACAGGTGTCATTTGAGCATATCACACTGATTGATTCTGCTCAACTAGTTAATATTTTCCTTAACCTTTTTTGGTTTTCTTCTTAACATATATCTTCCTTCCTTGTGCAATTACTAGCTCATCGTCCTTAAGTACATGTAGACTCTATATTCATAGTTTCATAATTCCTTTGGTATTTCTTGGTTACTGTTGTTTTACTACCAATGGGTGTATTCTCGAGTTCACTGAATTTCTTGCACAATGAATTCTTGAATATTATTCTGCTTCTCTTGTGGCTAAAATTCATGCTTGTACTCACGGTCATTCCTTTTTCTTATCACCTGTTTGCCTACTAGTTCTTCATACTTTATCATCCTCGCTGTCTCTTCGATCTCGGTCGTTTACACCATTATATGCTCGTTTACCCAGTACTTACCACATACCCTTATCCACTTTTGGTCCCATCTTCCTTTTTATCCCCTATTAGTAAGTCAGAAATTCTTACTCCTTTGACCTTTATGTATCCTTCTTATGCTTCACAGCTATTTCATGCCTTCTTCTTCTTGGAGTTTAACTTATTCTTTCCCCCTTAAGGATAACCCCAGAAACTGGTAATATAGTATCCCTTGCTTTCCCATAGTAATTGAATTGATCCTTATGGTATTTTATCTTCCAGCTAATATAACACCGAAAATAAGGCTTCTTATGCTCGGTCTGGGCTATTGGTAATTCTTGCACTTACATCAAGAATATGTCGAATCTCTTCTTCAATGATCCTCTTCTTTCAATTTGTCCTTGATGTTGCTAATCCTTAGTCCGACTAATAAATTAGGGATAATTTGGAAATTTGTCGAAATATGAACCAGGCTCCTTACTATGCAGTGGATTCAAACCATTTCACTCTTTCCTCTTGTCCTTGATGGTTACACAACTTCCTTTAACCAATTCATTAGTGCACTTTTCTTACTTTCGCCCTTAAGGTATTTCTTGACTTCCCTTGCTCATAAAGTGCTCTTCCCCACTTGCCATTCTATAGCATTGGCCTGGAATTCATAGAATATTCTATTAGAAGTACGAATCCTTTCTATTTCTAAAATCATCTTTTAGGGGGGGCTTTTCCGTTTTCAAGGTGAACGTATCAATATGGCTTCATATTTACCCTTTCGGATGCACCTTAAGAATCAGAAATCCCTTGACACCTTTCATAAAACTTGATTATTCTTTCTCAGGTTATATCCATACCCATCGTTATTATACTTCAATCCTGTTTATCAAGATCCGTTTCGCGGACCTTCACATTCGTCCTATATCACATGTTGCCATACTCTATCCTTCCTGCTTACTTACTTTAAAAATTTATCCAAATGGCTCTTCGCCTCTACCGCCGCCTTAACCCTTTTCTCGGAAACTTTACTCGACCCTTACTAGCAACATACTTCCCTTGCTTACCCTTCTCTTCTTCTCATGACATCATAATGTTCTTACTCTCATGTACACATATTCTTCTTCTCCCTGATATTGTTGCATCATGATTATCCAACTTTACCATTCGGAGAAAAAAGTATCAATCTTCCCTGTTGTACTTGCTACCTTAACTTCAATGCCCAGCTCAATCAATACCTTTAGCATATCGTAAGATCGATCATAAGGGCACACATACTATTTAATGTGGCCACACATGATTTATCGTTTACATCGCTTATTAATACCTCACTTATGAAATATCCAACGCTATTTAAAATTGTCCTGAATCTGTGGCTTTAATACATCTCCCCTCTTTTTGCCTAGCTAGCCAGACTCATACCTCACGATCATTTAAAATTCTAGTCGTAAGGCTCATATTGTCCTAATTTCCCTCGGGCTATTCTGGTTTCTCATATTTTTTGTATGTCTGAATCTGTTGTACTTCTTAGCATATTTTCTAAGTCCTGATTACGAGCCTCTGGTAATATATACTTAATGAATGATCTCCACTCGAACACCTGCTCTTCTTTCCTTTTTATTCATAAGCTGACATCGCTCTTATTTTTCTGTCGTCAAGTGACCCTCACCACATCTGTCTGAAAAATCAAGGTAAACTTTCTTATAAGGATCACATCCATCCTTTTTATTGTTGCATGGTCTTTTATCACATACCTTTAAAAACCAATTTGAAGTTCTAATGGGAGATCCAAATAAAACCCTGTAATGCATTTGTCCCCGAGGTTGGAAAAGTTCCTTACTTTCTTGGTTGGATAAATACTATCGTAACCTTTGAAACTTCCAATATCTAGAAAATTTTCATAACCACAAGTCAACACATGCGACTGCTTCTTATTCCTAGTCCCGGGGTTCCTAATGGAAGCAGAAATGTTTTAGTCGCATGCAATTACCCATAAATACTTCAGCTATCGGTTTCTTTAAAATCCCAATTTTCAACCATTAGATGATATCCTAAAATAATTACACATAACATAAGGAGTTTCAATAAGAAGACCCATATACCTGTAACCGGCCTGTCCTGGTCCTGGTCTTGGGAATGGTGAAGTGAAATATCCCTTTCATCATCCTCCCACCTTCTACTCCTCTGACCATCCTCATCTCCCCCATCATAATCTGAAGGCTACAAATACTCTGGCAGCTTCTGATTGACCGAAGGCCAAGACAAATGGGTAGATATCTCCGTAACACTTACACTCGTGGCTACTCTAACGTAATGCTCAATCATAGGAGAAATTAGAGGGACCAAATATGGTGCAGCCTCAGGAGTCTCCTACTCTACTGGTGTCTCATATGAACCCTCAGACGAGTCCGTTTCATAACTATCCTCTGACGGATCCTCTTTCATAGAAGTCACAAGCTCCGGGGGAGTCGTCTCAATCATCTCGTCAGAAGGATATGACTCAATGGAGTAACTAAGACTCCTCCTAATCTGTCCTAACACTCGTAGTCCGGAGTCCACCCTGGGGGCCTTCCTTGCACCCTCACTATCAGAAAATGTCCTCTTCATCTATATCAATCTGCACTTATCTAACAGGAAAAAAGGGTCAGGAATGATCTTTCCTAGACTTTGGTTCTATTGCATGATCTAAGATAGAAAGAAAGGTCAATGGTTCCTAAATGCCCTGCAGCCTCCTGTTTGTAAGTGTAGCGCGCTTCACACCCATAAACAAGACTCTACTAGACATGGTCTGTAGACAACCCTAGGACAGAACTGCTCTGATATCACTTCTTTCACGACCCAAGCCGATGAGTCGTGACGAGTGCCTGACCTCTACTGACCAAGCACTCCTAAACTCGTACCTGCATCTCATTGAGCAATAGGGTGGCCCATATATAGTGTATAACTGAGCTATACTAACTCCCATAAGATTAACACAATAGACTCTGCATCAAGAACTCACAACCAGCATATGTATATATATATATATATATATATATATATATATATATATATATATATATATATATATACATATGTGCTGAGGATAACAGTGCATACCGACTAGGCCGCCACATATGTTGTACAAAAATATAAGAGCCGACAAGGCTACATAACATCCCAACTATATACAACTTTCTACAGACCTCTATGGAGCACAAGCTGTACAAAGGACAGGACAAGGCCCCATCATACCCATATGTACATGTCAAAATAGCATACCAAAAGGGACTGCAGCTCCGAGCCAAGTGGAGCGCACTGTCTGCAGCTAAGTGGAAGACCTACTGAGCTGGATCCCCTGACTGGATACTTGAACCTGAGGGCATGAATGCAGCGCCCCCCCGGCAAAAGGGACGTCAGTACGAAACAATGTATTGAGCATGTATGGCAAATAATAACTGAAACTGAACTGAAAACAATACAATCTAGAGGCCAAAGAATGCCCTGAATATCTCTATGATCTGTCTCATATGAAATGCAATACAATAATATCATATGTCTCACTGACCAAGTGGACAAGCAACTGTAAAATCTCACTGACCCGTCGGCCAGGCAAATGTGTCTCACTAACCAAGTGGCCAGGCTAAATAAAATGTCTTACTGACTAAGTGGCCAGGCCAAATAAAATGTCTCACTGACCAAGTGGCCAGGCCAAATAAAATGTCTCACTTACCAAGTGGCCAGGCTAAATAAAATGTCTCACTGACCAAGTGGCCAGGCCAAATAAAATGTCTCACTGACCAAGTGGCCAGGCTAAATAAAATGTATGTATATCATGCATGTGTTGAAAGATGTTGATACTGTGACATGTCTCTTCTGTTTCTCTATGAACTCAAGGACATAAGAAGGGGATGTGGCCCCTCAGAAAGAATAACATAACACTCGAAAACTATGCAACTATATGACAAGCTCTACTTTGACAAATCTCTAGTCATAAGGTTCATTACACTCTTACCACATACGAAATCATGCCAAGAAAAGAAGGAACATCCTTAACATACCTAGAAGCTTACTTCTCGGCTTTCCAACCTACTTCCTGTCTTGCAATCTACATAAGATCATTTGTAGTCTCGTAATCTACATATAAAACCATTCATATTATGGCTAGTCTCATCGTCATATGCTTGTCTTAAGCCTTCAAACTAAATTCCCTTAGAATCTGCCGAAATTCGAGCAGTATCTACTCTGTTTATATCCCTAGCCCGAAATCACAATACCAATAAAACAACAATAATAGCAATACTAATATCCACAACATCATCATCAATACCAATATACTCAATAAAATATTTCGCACGATATTTATCCAATTTCTCAACTAATCAATCGACTTTACGAAGCTTTATCGACTAAATCACCATAATACAATTCATAATATCAATAAAAAGGAAAATCCTTACCTCCATCAAGGTTGTAAGAGCTTGAAATCTTATTTATCTTCGATAGATTCCTTCGTCCCATCAAGATTTGATGTTTAGAACAAGAACTACAAAACCCTATACACTTCCCGAGCCTTGTTGATGTCAAACTTCAACACTTTATGACCAAACTTTGCATATGGACTTGTAGGAACATCTATGTATGTTGTGGAATGGTTTAGAGCTGGGGAATGACCAAAAAATTACCAAAAGGGTCCTTTTATTGTCACGACCCGGTTAGGGGCCATGACGGGTACCCGGAGCTGACTACCGAGCACCTATCACTAGGTTAACCATCATACTCAACCTGAACATATATAATCTCCAAAGAAACATAGATCTATATACATAAGCCCTCACGGCTACAAAATGATATACAAAAAGTACAATGACATCATCATGGGACACAATTTACCCACACATGCGTATCTACGAGCCTCTACTAGAGTACTAGACATAAGGACAGGACAGGACCCCGTCGTGCCCAAAATATATATACAAAAGAATGTGATCATAAGTAGCACCTCCGGAATAATGGAGTGCTCCTGTGAATCTGCTGATAAGCTCCTACGGATCCGCACCGTCTCCCTATCTACCTATGGGCATGAACACAGCGTCCAAAAAGAAAGGACGTCAGTACGAACATTGTACTGAGTATGTAAGGTTTGAATAGCAATAGCATAATAAAGAAACAATGAAACATGAGCTAAAGATATAACCTGCTTAACCTTTAAAGGAAACACATGTCATACATATCACATATGCTATCATCGTTAACCCGCGTCCGGGTAACCATCATACGCCGCCCACTAGTGGTGTCATGTCCTGCCCTCTAGGCACGGTGTAATCATAAGTAGCTCGCATCAGCGGTGACATGTCCGGCCATTCAGGCACGGTGGAATCGTATCATCACATACATATCATAAAGCATGCATAAGAACTTAAGACAAGAACCCCAGATTCCATTATGGAGTAATCATAACCACATACCTTACCTTGAAGGAACTAACATCATAAGGTGGGTCTAGCAACAATGAATAACATTAAAGAATCGTATAAGGATCATTAGCTTCATGGAGTTATCATATCATAAGCTTTAGGATCTCTTGGCTTAGACTCATCATCATCATCATCATTATCATATTCATGACATATTTCTCATCTTTATCCCATAAGAAGCTCTTTATCAACATTGACTCATAGTTCATGGAATGTAAGAAAGTCATGGAGAGATAAGGGAATTCATGTCACAGAAATCATGCCTTAGAAAAGAAGGGACTAGCCTTACATACTTTCTCGTTTAGCTACCTTATCACTTGAACGTTCCCCTCCACTATTCACGTTTCTACCTTCAAGAGAGTTCGTACTAATATTAGGTAATCGATAACATAAGCGTGCTTGAACTAAAGCTAGAGAAAATTTGGCAACATCTCCTTTGTTTCTACAACTTTCTCCATATCATATAACAACTCCCAAACATCAATAATAATATTCATGATCTCATAATCAACAATCTTCATCAACCATACATTATTCAATTCTCCTACTTCTATTTCAAGGGCCTCCATAACCATGGTCATAATACAACATTACATTCATCCTCCTATAATGTTTCTCCCATATTCTTAATATCATTTATAACAAGATTATACGCATAACATCTCAAGAATTATCATTTATGTCAACTGCTATTCAAGAATACCATAATTTCACACTTGAGCTCCATATTCCACTTTCTTCTATAATCTAAGTCTTTCAACCATTCAATATGATAAACAACATGTAATGATCATGAAACTTACCTTTGATTGTGTAGGAGCAAGTTTTAGATGAAAATGCTTCACTTGAAGAAAAGCCCTAGCTCCAATCCAAAGCGATTTCTTGACTCTAGCAACCCTAGAGAGCTTACTCACACTTGATTTCCTTGAGTTGATGATATTGATCCTTGATTTCCCTTAAATTCTTGTTATTGAAATGTATGGAATGTTCTAGAGACTTGGAGAGAAGTGGAGAAGTGTGGAAAATGAGAATAATGAAGCGGGATCACATTTATATACTTGGAAAAAGTTCAGCCCATCGGGTGTTATACGGACACTTATACGGTCCGTATGACATTGTACGGTCCGTATAAGTGACCGTGGTTCACCATCATGGAAAACATCTTCCTGTTGGGGTTATACGGACCCCTTATACGGACCGTATAAGTGGTTGTATAACTCCACTTCCCTGAAATGGTTTCCGTCGTTTCGTTTGATCTCCAATCCTTATGGAACCTTCTTAGCACTTGTTTAACACTTCATTAACAATCTAAGGGGCGTTATAACTCTTCTTTAAGACATCATTGAATCAACATTAACTCGATACTTTACAAACCCTTCTTCAAAATACAACTTGTGCTCAACATTCTTTAACGAACTTTCTTCCCTTGCTTCAAATGTCTTTGGAAATCTTAATGAGAACCATCTAGTACTACTTCTTACTTAAAGAAACATCATATACTTCTCACCTTGCGTTAGTATACCTACCATAAGACGACATGAAATTTTTCGAGGTGTAACATTTATACTTGCCAAAGTCGGTTCCACCGACTTAAGAATTAACCCTGCTCGATCGCGCTGGGAAGTGTCGCGTTCGCACTGGGTTGTCTGGCACCCTTCTGTGCATTCGCGCCTAGTGGTGGCGCGTTCGCGCTGACCAAATCCTTGGCCTGCTAGCCAAACTTGTAACGTCCATAACTCTTTACTCCGATGCCGCATCGACGAGCGGTTTTTTGCATTGGAAACTAGTCTTCATGAACTTTAAATTAGCAGGTTGATTTTCTTCAAAACTCTTCATATGCTAGAAGATATTCTTTCCCCTAGTTGGTTCATACTTTGTTGTTCAAAGTAACACTCATCTTCTTCCAAAGTCATACTAACTCAACTTCTTCAACTCATTTTCCTATAAGACCTCCCGGTATTCCTTATGTGCATCCTTTACTCCTAGAATATACTCAATAAGGCTCCGCTCCTTATATCCCAAAGTTGTTTTACTTAGTCATAGTTTGACATACTTAGGCTACAATTTGATAAATGTTTCTCCGGAAGTACGGGGTGTAACACCTACGGCGTGCCCTAACTCGAGAACCAATTCTTACATGAGCAGAGCCATCCATATCCCGGAGTCTGCGTTGACAACTGGTGGAGGCAGCTTGCACGATGTTTACTAAGGCGGTAGCACGGTTAGGGATCTTGCAAGAAGCAAATTTCTTCGAAGGAATACCTAAGGAACGCAAAATTAGAAAGAATGGTACGCAAAAAAGAAGTGGAAAAAAAAGGGGAGAGATGCATTAAAAGCTTACCGTGGCTTTTTCCTTTCCACGAACAGGAATTTATACTCTTCCAGGTCCGAGTCACATCGGCCAAAGTTCGAAGGAGTTCAACAACCCATTCGAAGATCCCAACTAGCAGTTGAGGTTCAACCGGAGCAACAACCTATATATGTGAAAAATATATTTGACAAGATTAAAAAGAAAGGAACGAAAAGGGAATGGATTGGTTAAATTTTGTAGCAGACAAAAAGAACTTACGCGAGGGGTTCCATGTTTTAGGAAAAGGTTTGGATAAGGATCGGTGCAGTTGATTAGTTCGGAGCATCATGAATCTATTCAACCAACTTCTATCATAATCGACCTCAGCATTAATTAAGCTACGGTTTCCTTGAGGATAAAGATGAATCAAACCACCTCGAAACAGTCGAGGAGTGTATATATGATTTAGGTGATCGAGGGTAAAGAGAACCTCAGCCCGATCTGCTAATATTTGCATACAGTGAACAATCCTATAGATTTGAGGTGCAAATTGACCAAGATATACCCTATATCAATGACAAAAGTCGTCGATAATTTGAGGAATCGGAAGGCTGAATCCAATAGGGAAGGGACAGGTCTCACAACCCATTTTAAATAAGTCATGCGGGCACCTACCTTTCCCACCTCGGTAGGTGAACTCTTATCCCAAACATTCATAAACATAAGTAAAGCGGAAGAAAATAAAAATAACATAAGTCTCAAAAGCAATAATAATATAACAGTGCGGAAGTAGTGAAATCCAATCCCAATATCATGGTCTGGTCATACAAGAGCTCTGCTAAAACTATAAGTCTAAATAATTGATACGCTCAAATTACACCTATTAATGGTATAACGCGGACGTTGTCAAATATAGTAACCCAACAAGGTTGGGGTCGAATCCCACAGAGAACAATATGTAGGCGATTTAAGCAGATTAGGAATTATCACTAACAATAGCTATGTCCGAACGCATCAATGGTGGTTTTTGATAAGGTTTTGATAAAATATGGAAATATAAATTCTAATCTAGAAAGCAAGTAAATTGATCAATGGCAACAAGAATGGAATAAAGGAAACTAATTCTCAAGTAACGATCCAATCTATTTCACGAATTATGAATAATAGCAAGTTTATGTTATTTAGCCTCGGATAATGACTCTATATTAACTTCTTCCGAAGATTAACTAGACTACCCAATTGAAGATCCCTCAAGTAATTAGGAGCATTAAGAACACTCGAATATGGCTACAAGTGGTATTGCCTATTCCTAGGTCAACTTTCATTAGATGAGGGTTAACGCCCCAAATTTATGTTAATTATTCTATCCCAACCCCGTTCTTCCTCTTCCGAGTTTCAAACAAAGTAAATGGGCGAGTTCAAAGGTTAGCTATTCCATTGAAAACATTCATGAACAAGAATAATTAAAATAGCAAAAACTTACTTGATTAAGAACAATGCAAATGAATAAATAAGCACAACAAGAGTATCAATCTTAATTGTCACCAAGAGATTTCCATCAACAAGGATTAAAAAGAAGAGAGAACATTTTTGTAGGAACCCTAGCCTCCAACTTGTGAAAGCTGCCAAAGATGATAATGTTTTCCCCCAAGTCTTCCTTTTATGTTTCCCCCATTTTTCCAAGTCCAAAAAATGACAAAATATGCCCCAGATTTTCGTTTTTGCAGTTCTGCCCATTCTTTGCAAATCTGTCCCGTTTTTGCAAAACTGTCCAGTTTTGACAGTTTTGCAAAACTGTGCAGTTTTTGTCCAATTTGGCCTCTTTTTTACTTTATTTTCGCTTGGTTTCTTCCGATCACTTCTAAATCACATAAACCTATAAAATGGAAGTAAACAACATTAAATGCACTATTTTTTTAATCAAAACATAGCAACAATCTAAGATTAAAGAAGAAATAAGTTGGTAAAATACCAACTTATCAAACCCCAAAACTTAAACTATTGCTTGTCCTCAAGCAAATCAAATTATAATTTCGTTCAAAGGACTCCATTCAAAAGTGCACCAACATCATACCAAGTCAAAAAGGTCTACTTTAAGCACAAACATATGACTTTGATTGGTACCAACAATTAATCCAAAACATATGAATCACCAACTTCTTCTCAAAAAAACTTCATTTTCATTTCAAGTGCTCAAACACCAAGTTAATCAAAGTAGCAATCACGTCATGAAACTAAAGCTTCAAAATTTGCCTCATTATCACAAAACAACTTTCTTTTGTTCATTCCTCTCAATTGAAAAATGGAACAAATTCACAACTTAAATTCTCATGTGCCCTCACACTCAAGAGAGAATCCCACACTTAGAAAATGTAATTCAAATGAGATATCAAATAGAAAGAATTAACTCTCTCTCTCTCACAAAGATGTTCAAATACACACAAGTAGTACCATAAGCTTGCCCTTCATGTATTTCTCCATTAATGTAGACACACTTGGTTCAAAATCAATTAGGATTTAAAGGGTTGTAATTTAGGCTTTTGGTTAAGGTAGGGCACAATTTGGGTAAAAGTGACTCAAAACTTCCCTAAGCACTACAATTTTCAACATTCAACTCACACTTCCTTGGAAACTTTTCACCCCTTTCTTCATTTTTTCATTTCACCACTTAGTCTTCCCATTAATCACAACTCTTTATTCTTCCTTCATTTTTTTTTTCTTTTTCAAAATAACAAGGAAGTTTTCAAAAAAAAATTCTTTCACCTTTTCACCTTTAAAGTAACTCCCTCATAACAACTTTTCCAACCATCACCCCCAAACTTAGGCTTTAGCCTATGTTTGCACTTTCAACGCACTTAAGGAGGTAGAGTACCAAAAGATGGATCAATGAAGAACAAGGTAAAGCTTGTAACATGGTTTTCAAAGAAAAGGTTAAAGGCTCAAAAGGGGTTAACTAGGGAAAACATGCAAGGGTAGGATATTTAAGGGGCAAAAACGGTCCAAGGAAGGCCTAACATCATTTTTTAAACCAAGTGTAGTCTAGGATTTCGCCTTGAAACACATTCCGGGCAAGTTCTAGACCACAAGTAATGCAAAAGAACTCACAAAAACTGGACAGTTTTGCAGAAGCAAAAACTGTCCAGTTTCTGCAAAACTGTCCAGTTTCTGAAAAACTGTTCAGTTTTTGCTTCTGCAAAACTGTCCTTTGTTGTCATTGTGCAGTGAGGACACTGCAATATTTTTAGTTGGGGGTGGCATGTGGTAGCACGTTATATTTTGGTTATGCTTGATTGTGTGCCCTTGCTGGGCTTGTTTTATGATTTTTGGTGTGGCTGTGGATAAACGTTACAAATGGAACTTGCTCAAATTTTTAAAAATTTAGTTCTTTTGGCATGTTGTAGATTAGTCATTTTTATTATTTTATTTCCGTTCTTAGTTAGGTAGTTTAGGAGTAAAAATGGTGTTGGGATGTGATTTTTTGCCCCTTGGCTAATTTTTGGCTTGCTTGGTACCAACTTATTTAAACCTTGGCATGTGAATTCTTGATTTTTTATTTTTTTTATGTATATATATATACGCAACTACCACATTGAATCTTCACTAGCAAACTCCACCACCCCCAACTTATGTTTTTAACATGTACTCCACATTTAATCACCCCCAACTTAGGCATTTTGCCTCATCTAACTAGTAGCATCAAGGAGGGAACGGGTGTGAAGATGGATTAATTTCACAAAGGGTGAGGTTTCATAATTGGCTAGCCAAGAAAAAGGTCAAAAAGGCTCAAAAGGGAAAACTAGGGGTATTTTCAGCTTTTGGAGAGGCTTATTTAGGCACAATGACTTATTTACACAAAGAAAGCCTAAGATCATTTCACAACCAAACTAACTTTCGCATTTCAAACACGACCAACCAGGCAAGTTCTAGATTATACATGCGTAAACAGAATTAAACTAACAACTCACACACACATCGGCATAAGGACAATAATTTTTACACTTGTGACCTCCTAAGTAGTAATTTATCACACACAACACCCCAATAATCACAATGTCATATAAAGAATCAATCATGTTAGACAATAACTGTTCTAAGTATGCATTTTTCAAAATTTCGAGGGGTCTAAAAATTTGAACAAAACACAATACATGCCATTAGTTACCAAGTAGTACCAAATAAAACAAATTTACTCTATTCAACCTAAGTAACATCCTAAACATGCCAGTTTCAACAAAAATAAAAACCCCCCTCAGGAAAAGAACTCTGGCAAAGAAAAGCCGAGGAGGTTCCTACCCCTAACTAAAAAACTTGCAGTGTCCTCACTGCAGTACATCAACACAGAAAAACTTTTTTTTTCATACCTCCTAGCACTGCGTGCTATGGTCATCTCTGCTCACCCTCTGAACTGGAGCTGCTGGGCTCTGGCAGGACAAAATCGTCCTCATTTTCCTCC
This sequence comes from Lycium barbarum, assembly GCF_019175385.1. Taxonomy (NCBI): domain Eukaryota; kingdom Viridiplantae; phylum Streptophyta; class Magnoliopsida; order Solanales; family Solanaceae; genus Lycium; species Lycium barbarum. The sequence continues at coordinate 28,493,885 of NC_083340.1, forward strand.
TCTTCGTGCTGTGCTCCGCATACACTCCTCAGAATGCTCATCATTTTGTTCAGAAATTTGCTTTGCTTCTTTGCGTGCTCTCTTGTCTTTTCTTTGATATGCTTCATGTCCTCCACCACACCTGCTAATGTCGGACCAATAGGAACAGAGGGAGCTATAGATGTGCCTTCTCCATGTGGGCCCGCATGGAGACTAACCACTAGCTGCTGAATCCGATTGTCCACCCCATGGACCTGGGTGGAGATATATTGGAAAGGCCTGACGGCTTCTTGCAGTGGTGGCAAGATTGGTATAGCCATGGGAGGAGCAGATGCCCCACCAATAGAATCTGATGCAGTAGATGTGAACTGCTCAAATGATGAGGCTGCTATATCAATCTTCCTTTTCTTCTGTACATTACCGGGCCCTCTCTTTTTCAACGGATAAATCGGTCCACCAGGCCCTTTTTCTTTGTCGCCTGGTCTTGTGGGCACTCCATCAGTGGAGCACAAGTAAGTGATCAATGATGGGAAGAATAAGCTCTTAGTCCGTTCAAGCACCACCTCCGGGATTTCCTGCATAATGAGCCTCCCCACGTCAACAGGCAACCCTTCCATCACAACACAAATTACTTTAGCCCTCTCAAGGGGCACCTCTGAATCGTGTTTTGAAGGCAGCACCCTGGATGTGACAATATCAAGCCAAGTTTTGGCTTCAGCAGTGAAATCTGCAGAGTCAATCCTTTTCTGCATTGTGTTTAGCCACTTTGGTTGCTCCCCACCGTGAAGGTGGGTCACAAAACATTGTTGCCGCAGTTGTTCATACATCTGTGCCATCTCGCTGTTGTCACCATCCTGCAGATTGTAATAGGCATTGATTCTAGAGGCATTGCACAGGACATCCACACCTCTGACTTTGACAATTGCCCTATGTGTAATGTCTGCCTCTGCAGCATTTGCGTAGAATTCCCGCACAAGGGTATGATTTGCCCTGATTGGTTCATCTGCAAAGCGTATCCAGCCGCTTGTTACCAACCTTCCATAGAACTCGGGCATCTTTTCTTCCAAATTTTCTGTTACAAAGCCCCTCTCTTCAATGAAGCTCTTTCCCAGCAGTCTATCATATAGCTTCGAACATTTTGCTGACTGGAAGGTGGTGGTGTCATAGTATTCAATCAAGGGCACTTGGGCAGCATTGGATGATGAAGCCATTTTTTAAGTTTAAGTACCTACAAAACAAACACAATGCATATGAACACCTACAATGATGTATAATGAGGCAATTAGGTTAACGAAATTGGGCACCCAAGTTTTGAGCAGCTCTGTCCGAGCATTCTCTTTGTGCACTGGCATTTTTTCTTCAGCGCGATCGCGTGACAAAGAGGTGCGATCGCGCCATTTCGATGCATTCCTTCAGCGCGATCGCGCAGGGAACTGGCGCGATCGCGCCATTTTTATGATTTCATTCACCGCGATCGCGGTTCAGCATGATGCATTTGCGCCAATTTTACTCCATTATTCAGCGCGTTCGCATCTTGTATGGGCGCGATCACGCTGAATCGTTTCAGATTCAGCGAAACATTTTCACAAACAGGTTATGGGCATCATTTTTGGGGCTTCAATTCAATGATTCTAAGCACGTATTTTGCCCCATTTTTTTTCTTATATCAGCACCCAACTCTCAACTCACATCACTCAACAATAAACAACAATTTATATAACAGGAAATTCAACAATTTTATGATCATTCTATGTTGTTTAAGGTATTGAAAAGTTGAAACATTTGAATTGTAGAAGGATATAGAAAATGGGTCATGAATGTGGCAATAGTGACATTTTGAGCAGTAGTTTGGAAGGAGTCATGAATATTGATATGTTATGATTGTAAGCATGCTATAAGTGACATTTAGAATATGGGATAAGTATTATATGTGAGAAAACGCAATAGTGAACTATGACCATGATTATAGAGGAATTGAAGTGAAATTGTGAAATGTGGATAATGTAGATGAATGATGATGGTTGCCTATAATATTGTGAATGCTGTTATGGATGTTTGAGAGTTGATATGGAATATGGGGAAAGTTGTATAAACAAAGGAAATGCTGCTAAATTTTCTCTAGCTTTAGTAAGCATGTTCTTATAATCGTTTAGCTAATGTTAATACGAACTCCCTTGAAGGTAAAGACGTGAGCATTGAAGGAGAACGATCAAGCGGTAGAATAGCTAAAGGAAAAGGTATGTGAGGCTAGTCCTTTCTTTATAAGGCATGAGTCTTATGGCATGATCTTCCCTCCTTCCCCATGAATTTCCTATATTCATGAAAACTAAGAGTCTATGTTCATGAATAGCCATATGAGTTAAAAATAAGAGATATTATGAACATGATGATGATGAGCTTAAGTCCAAAGATTCTAGAGTTCACGATATGATGTTTCTACAAAGCTAATGATGTTAACTACGATCCATTGATGTTGTTTATTGTATACACTCACCTTATATGCTAATTCCTCCAAGGTGACTTAGAATGCTTATGAATGCTCCATAATGGAATCGGGGGTTCACGACCTTATGTCACCCCGATAATGTATAGCTGTCTTGAATTCTATGCATGCATTATGACGAGTACATGATAATGATATTACACCACACCTATATGGCCGGGCCGACACTGCTAAGGTGGATAGCATATACACCATGTCTAGATGGCATGGGCAGACACCATTAGTGGGCAGCATGAGATGGTACCCCGGACGCGGGAGGCCTGAACGCGGGCTAATGATTATCACACCATACCTATATGGTCGGGCAGCTTATACATATATGCGTACATGATATGATGAGGATTATGGAGTAAGCCAGCATGCATTATTTCTTTTATAATTGATAGTCAGTTACAGGTTGCTCCTCATTTGATGCTTCCTTATTTCATTGATGTACTATTATTGTTGATGCTTTACATACTCAGTACAATGTTCGTACTGACGTCCTTTTTCTTTGGACGCTGTGTTCATTCCCACATGTAGGTAGGGAGGTGATCCAGACTCTTAGGAGCTATTAGCTGACTTGAGAGTACTCCATTGTTCCGGAGGTGCCATTGACTTATTCTTTTGTGTATATACATGTATTTTGGGCACGACGGGGTCCTGTCCCGTCCCTATGTCTAGCACTCTAGTAGAGGCTCGTAGATACGTATGTGTGGGTAGTATGGTCTCACGATTTCCACGTGTATATATGTATTATTTTGATAGACAAAGGGCTTATGTATATAAAGGCAAATATGTTTCAAATGAAAATGGTTTTCCTACGATTATGAGCATAAGAAATACGACTGTACGCAGAATGAGTAACAGAACGAGTGGTGCTCGGTGGTTAGCCCCGGGTACCCGTCATGGCCCTAGCCGGGTCGTGACAAAAGTGATATCAGAGCAGTTCAGTCTTAGTAAGTGTCTACGAGCCGTGTCTAGTAGAGTCTTGTTTATGGTGTGTTGCGCGCCACACTAATAAACAGGAGGCTACAGGGCTTTTAGGAAAAATGACCATTCTTTCATCTCTATAAGATCGTGCGGTAGAGCTAAGCCATAGGAAATGAGATTCCTTATACTAACCCTTGATTGCAGCAGAAGAAGGGTATTGACAGAATAAAGTGATTGATGACATTGAAAGTTACGGGGGTAAGCCCCTTCGTTGAGGCTACGTTATCGGAATATGTATTTATATGATAATGGATTGGTTGTCATAGAGGTAAGTCGGTGTAAGTACAACAGAGGAATTGACTAAAGGTATCTCTTGATGATAAGTTCAGTTATAAGTTTGTGAACTAAACAAATTGAATGAATCAGAACAAAGGTAAGCGACGGTACGAAAGCTGTGTATCGAGTAAGGTAAGAATATTGGAGTGTGATTGAAATGTAAAGCTGAAGGATGAAAGGAAAAGTAAATAGGAAGGGATAACAGGGCATATCGCTAAAGGATCAGGTACATCTCGAAGTGTGATATATGAGGTAAGTTCCGACATCTTTGTGCTTTTACTTGAAATTGGGAGCCCTGTGTGGCTGAGGTATCTCATATGTATATATTAGCCCGGTGAGGCATTGTTGGTATTTGCCGTGTGCAGGTTTTGGGATAGTAAGAAATATAGGGGAAACTCCGCCAAAATTTTCCTAGAATCTAAAAGAGATAAGTTATAAGCTTGTAATATGTCCTAACGGGAAAAGATGTTATGCAAAAAGTAAATGGCAGGACGAGATTAAGTTAGGAGTATCGTTAACAACTACAAGAGATGAGTTAAATACTATTGAATTGATAGTAACGGTAATTATAAGATCAACATTGATACGGTAAAGAGAAATGCTAGAGTAAATTAGGGAGACTGGTAGTGCTAAAACACGGCATAGGAGAGGAATGGTAACTCCAATAGAGTGTGATACCGGAGTATTGATTGGATGGATAAGCACGAGTAAGATACGATAAGTCTATTAGCAAAATAGAGTAACAGCATGACTAAGGCAGGGGTATGAAATACGAAGGGGTATAACGAATGTGAATCCATTGGTAAAACAACTTATATGGTAAGTGTAATAGGGTTGATTAGAAGGAGTAACATGTTGAGTATGCTTACTTCACAAGGTTTATTCTATTTTACGGGCAGGCTTGCAAACGAGGTAAAGAAGTGGCACTCTATAGCGTTGATTATGATCAAGATATAATGAGAGCGTGGCAAGAACTGCAATACAATGTAAGCAAAGTATAGCGAGGAAATGACTAAAGATGTGACATGTTCTATATTAATAAAGAGTGAATGCAAGGGTGAGACTAACAAGCGAGCCATGGGGCAGTAGATGAGAAAGCTTATCAGACCTTGTTAGGGGAAAATCCAGCATAAGGGTTCCTCAATGACAGAAATGATAGCAAACAAAAGGGGGAAGTCAACCTGAAAAAGAAATCGGAGAAAAGTGATATGGCAAAGTAGTAACAGTTGGTGATTTGTATAATCGAGATCACGAGTGATATCTTTGACTGGATATAAAAGACCAAGACTACGGGAAGATGAATAACGAAATAGAACGATTGTTAGGAGAAGGATTAGCATAATAAAGATGAGAGGGGATGATCAGAATGAACAGAATAAGTTTTGAAAGCGAAGAACGAATTGTATAGAGGTAATATATTCTAAAAGACAAAGCGGTACTGAGTTAAGAATAGGGTTCCTCATGCGAAGAATAAAGGATTGCTTATAAAACGGGAGGAATAAGATAAATTGAGGAGGAAGGAATGTAAAGGAATAAGAATGGGAATAGAAAGAGAAGGAAATGCGCCGCAAAGTACGCGCGCTTAAGAAGTAGTCGTGTTATGATTAAAGGAAGATGCATCTCCTACGAATATCATATACCAAGTTAGAACGAGTAAAGTATATGAAGTAATGTGTTGAAAAGAAAAAGGTGGCCATGAGTTATGAGTTTACCGTACGACGATAAAGCGATAGAGCAAAGCTATCATCAACGACAAATACAATATGATTATGATTGGTTTTGAAATCAATGATGAGTGCAACACAAGAGTAAAAGAGTATGAGGCATAAGGGGTATTAGTTGCGTATGAGACTTTGGCCCTGGAAAACAAAGATGACGTTACAAGTGATCTTTGAGCACCGAAGAAGAGGGCAAGTGACATTGCATGGATGGTATGGATAACTAGACATACTACTATTTCGAGTATCCCTATGGGACAAAAGTTGTTAATTGGAGCCGATTTAGACATTGACTCATAACTACCAGATGAGCTAAGTAAAATACATCCTTGTTCGGATTGCTATGTCGGTTGTATTACTGGATTACAAACCTGCAAGATGAGTATGTTAAGACTTCACACATGAATTATCATAGCTATAAACTATGGGAAACGACATGAATAAGATGTAGTATAGTAAGGGATATATGAATTCAAGATTTGAAAGTGAGGCAACGGATTTGAGAATGGTACAAGTAAAACCCTTAAAGGGGGGAAGCGAGTAAAGAGAATACAAGTGTAGAGATTGAAACGATGGACCCTAAGATGTGACAGATATAGACTCTAAAACAAAGAGTGAGAGTTACGCAGAAATGAGTCTAATAACTTGTCACGACCCAACTCCGTAGGCCGCGACTAGTGTCCGTGCAGGACACCCAAGCGTACCCAATAACCCAAATTGGCGTAATGACAGATTATTTTTAAACATAAAAGTCACTTGGCGTTGGCAATTAGCATGAAAGAACCGACACAGTACATGGAAGCCGATGAGGCTGTCACAGATCATATCATACCCAAACATATACAGAACCCACACAAGTATATGTTTGGGTATGATATGATCTGTGACAGCCTCATCGGCTTCCATGTACTGTGTCGGTTCTTTCATGCTAATTGCCAACGCCAAGTGACTTTTATGTTTAAAAATAATCTGTCATTACGCCAATTTGGGTTATTGGGTACGCTTGGGTGTCCTGCACGGACACTAGTCGCGGCCTACGGAGTTGGGTCGTGACAGAAGTGGTATCAGAGCGGTTCGTCCTCGGAGTGTCTACGGACCGTGTCTAGTAGAGTCCTGTTTATCGGTGTGTTGTGCACCACATCTATAAACAGGAAGCTACAGGACATTTAGGGTGTTACCTTTCTTTGATTCTTAGATCGTGCAATAGAGCCAGCTGTAGGAAATGAATCCCTTTCTTTACTAACCCTTGATTTCAGCTGGAGAACGGTATCGACGTAAGACAGCGACTACCGATATTGGAAGCTACACAGTACACAGGTAAGTAATGATATGAAAGATGTATGCTGGGTAAGGTGTTTGGAATACGATTGAAACATAATGTTGAAAATTAAAAAGAAAAGTGTAGCAGGTGCAGTTTGAGTTGGGCATGTGAGGTAAGCCTCGGCATATTTATACTTTGATCTGAAATTGTTAGCCCCGTGTGGCTATGATGTGATATGATATGATACGTATATACGTATATGTGTTGGCCCTGTGAGGCATAGTTGGTATTTCCTGTGTACAGGTTTTGGGATAGTAAGAAATACAGAGGAACCTCTGCCCAAATTTTTCTAGGAATATGAAGAGGAAAATGAGATATAAATTCTTAACCTGTCTTGAAGCCTGAAGGTCGATACCGATAGGATAAATCTATTATGTGGATTAAAAGTTTAAGAGGTACCCTCCATGTCATTTGTAAGAAGCATTGCCCTTATCGGGAAAATTTTATCTCGAGAGAGCATATACGAGTAGCGAATTCGTAATTTATTTGGAGGGACCAGAAATATGTTCTAACCCTATTTTGTTTTAGCATAGCCCATGAAAAGGGCAAAAATATACGGAAGGGCAAAAATGTCCAACGATTAAGTTTCCTCTAATTGGAAGAATACAAAACGTATGACAAGCAGTCGGGAATTGAGTGGTTCGCTCACGACTCAAATATATATATATAAATATGGAGGTAATTATGTGAATTAAGTACAAAAAGATTCCGCGAAGTTCGTTGGATTCTAGCTTTCTTTTGCTGGTGGTCGGAAGATACCCTACTACACATTTTATCAGTTTTCCTCGACTTGTGGGAGATGGAATTTGTGGAATGAAAAGTCAAACTCGTGGGCTGTTTAGAAACATACATGCATGAACGTAAATATTGAGGGTTTACAGGGGGCAACGCGGTAACTATATAGCCAGAAAAATAAAAGAATTCTCGCTAGGTCCGGGTGGGACCCGCTACGAGAATGTTCTGAAAAGTTGTCAAGACCCCGACTTGTCTTAAATTACGTGACAAAGGGCTGTGCGGGGCAATCAATGTGATTATACCGGTCTTAACGTGCCTAAATACATTGAAGTTGTAAGGTTAAGCGTGCCAGGGCCAGAGCAATTCTGGGATGGGTGACCCCCTGGGAAATGTGCAAAAATTTTTGCAAACATAGGTATAAGAGACGAATAAGAAATTCGGGGTAACCTAAAGGAATTTGGATATGTGGAATGGTTAGAAACTTTATAGGGGTCGCACGAGCTGAGACGGGTGGACTGTTTCAGGAAATAGAATTCTGACTTGGAAGTGAGAGATAATTAATATGGATCTCATTACAGGTTTGCCGCGCACCCCACGGAAGTATGATTTCCATATGGGGTATGGGTGATAGGCTGACAAAATCAGCCCATTTTCTCCCCGTCAGGACCACTTATTCAGTTGAGGATTATGCCAGGCTATATATATTAAAGGAATAGTGAGACTCCACGGAGTTCCTATATCTATTGTCACTGACAGAGGTACTCAGTTTATGACTAATTTCTGGTGCTTTGCTTTCAGGAAGGATTAGGGGCTCAGGTAAGTCTGAGCATAAGTATTCCGTCTTCAGAATGACGGACAGTCCGAGCACTCTATACAGACACCAGAAGATATGTTACGGGCCTGTGTTATTGAATTCAGAGGTAGCCGGGACGATCATCTGCCGTTGATCGAGTTTGCTTATAATGACAGCTACGATTCTAGGTCGATACGAGGCTTTGTAGGGCAGAAAATGCAGGTCACTGATTGACTGGTTTGGTATTGGAAAAATAGGATTAATCGGCCCAGGTATGATCCAACAGGCAGTTGATAAGGTGAAACTTATCCGAGAGCGGCAATTAGCAGCCCAGAGTCGGCAGAGATCGTATGCTGACAAACGACGTCGACTCTTAGAGTTCCAGGTCGGCGATTGGGCACTTTTGAAAGTATCGCCTATGAGAGGCGTAATGCTATTCGGCAAAAAGAGTAAGCTCAGTCCGCGATATATCGGACCCTAGCAGATTATTTGAAAGATTTGGAATGTCCCCTATGAGTTATATTTACCATCTGATCTGGGAGAGGTACATCCAGCATTTCATGTATCTATGCTTCGCGAATGCATTGGTGGACCTCCCAAAATATTCTCAGTAAGAGAGATTCAAGTGATGGAAGAATTGTCTGACGAAAAACAATCTGAAATCATTCTGGATCGCCAGGTGCAGAGATTACGCACTAAAGATATACCCCTATTAAGGTCTTATGGCAAAACAATAATGGAGGAGAAATGACCTTGGAAGTAAAGGACGGAATGAAAGGAAGTGGCCCCACTTATTTCTTATGCCCACTGGTAATCTAAATTCCTTACTTGATTACATTCAACGCGAATGTGTATCAATTGTGCTGACCGTAAAAGAAAGCTCCCCTGAAGTACTTACAGACCCTATAAGACTAATCTAACATTCGAGGACGAATGTTCTAAAGGGGGGGAGGATGTTATATCCCGTATTTTTGTGTATTCGGGAAAATTTGAAATAATGTTGATTTGTAAGGAATGAGGCCATATGTTGATTTGAATTAATATATGTGTGTGTTGTTCATGAAAAGAATATTAATGTGGAAGTGTCGAGGAAGGCTAAGGGCAAAAATTGGAACTTCGAAAATTAGTTTCGGGAATTTCAAAACAAGAATTATTATCAATTGGGCTCAAAAAATAAAAGTTGAAAATGAGGCCCAAAAAGGAGGAGGGTGGCCGGCCATCACTTGGCCCAAACCCCTCCAAGTTAATGAATATTTGACATGTGCAAATTAATATAAGTAAGCACTTATCCATTGGAATATTCAAGAAAGAAGTCAAGGAGAAAAACAAGCACAACAAGAACAAGAGGAGCAAGGCATTCGGCCATGCCCTCAATTTTTGCCTCCTTGAAAGCTTGATTTAAAAATATTTTTCTTGTGGTATTCCTACCATATTAAGGGCCCTCTACAACATGGTGCAATTGTTTGGAAAGGAAGAGCCCTTGTTTCCTCAATATGACCACATGTTTGAGTGAAGAAGATTGGAGAAAAAGGTAAGAATTCATTCCATATTATTATGTTATGAGGGTTTGTTTATGTTGTAATACATGGAAATGAGTAGAATTCACGAAAATATGGAAGTTTGCAAAGTGGGTGTGCATAGCTATGTGTGGCCGTGTGTATGTATTAATGTATACATGTGATAAGTTGAAATTTATGTTGTATTCTAGTTATGTGTAGGATGGAATTCATATTGAGAATGAAAGTTGAATGGATTTGATGAAAGTTGGAAGAATGGAATGTTGGCCGTGTGGTATTAAAATTGGAATGGGAATGAATCACTTTTGCTTAACATGTTAGTTGTGTTGTTGTGATTCTTGCAATGTAAGTAAAGATGAAATGATGTAAGTTTGCATTGAAATGGAATGTAGAAGTTTATGTCGTTTTAGTATGATTTTATGACATTATGGAAATGGGGCTGTTAAGGTGCAAACTATGATGATTGTTGATGAACTTGAAATATGGAAACATGTCATGAATATGTATGCCAAAGATTAGAAGCTTTGGATGAATTATGACTTTGGCGGGAAGATTGTATATTATGTATATCTCATGAATATTTTGTAGAAGTGATATGAAATGCTTCTAAATTGTGTTGTAATGATCTTAATTAGTAATGAATACGAGAATGTTGATATTGATTTGAAAATATGAAGTTTGAATGAAGGGTATGACTGACACTATGTCGGAAAGAAGGTTAGTTGTGCCATATTGTATGTTTTGTTGTAGTTGTTGTTATGGTTGGTGTTGTTGTTGGGTTGTTGTTGACTATTTTGGCCGAGTTGAATTCTCGGGGATGCTATATGTATAGGGGAAATGCTGCCCAAATTTCTGTAGGAAATTGTTGACTTGAGATTTAAGCCTAAAGCCTTATGGTTAGCCTTTGGTAAATGTGACCATTTGCAGATTTTGGACGAAACGGGAAGTGAACTTGGAAAGGTGTAAAGTGCGTAAAAGGTATGTAAAGCTACCCGATTCTTCTTTTGGCATGTCCTAGATGTACTAGGATCGGATTCACGCCTCGGAGAATATTCTGCTCATCGGAATCCGCGTCTGAAAATGTCACCTTTTCGTTCAATAGAATTGAACCCTTTTAGTATGCTTTATTGAAAAATTATGCAAAATTTCTCCAAATCACTTAGGAAGTTATGGAATGCCCTAGGACCTCTGTAGGTGACCCCATAAGCTTAATACGCGTAATTTGAGCCAGCCGCTTTGGTTGTCCCGAGGTGGGCCCATTATTTCCGATTTTACCCTTATGGTCCTTTGCAACTTGATTTCAAGTAATTTTTAAGGAAATGTCTTAACTACTTTTCCAACTACTAATGATACTTATTCTGGATACTATATTGAGTCCCTGTAAAGGTACGATATTTTGGTATTACGTTTAGCTCCACTATTCCCACTTTGCTCTCTTATTGTACTATTGCCTTATCTTCGAACAATATAAAAAAATGAAACGTTTTAACTACCCTTTTAACGACTAAGGAAAATTGTTTTAATGATTCCCTCAAGTCTGGTAAACTATTTTGGAATATGAAAATGATCCCAGAAGGATGATTCTTCCGTAACTCATTATGACATACGACATACACCTACTATGATTCTGTCCGACTTCATTGATTTGATTTGTCATTCGATATGCCTCATTGAGTCTCTGAAAATCTGTGATATTTTTGTTGCATTTAGTCTCTCACTACTCCATTCGTGGATGCCCCAATGTTTCCCACACTGAGCCCGGGCCAGGATATGTTGTCAAGCGTATTCCATTGCATTGTTCGTCGTGCCTCGATGTGAGGGGGCAGGTATATATGTACATGGGTTTTGGAGTATGCTGTGCCATGTACACACATTCTGATATGATATGATCTGATATGGCCATTTGATATGATATGATATGATATGTTACGGGATTATCCCCTACTCTGTTTCTTATATGTGGTGGCACCAGCGTCGGGGGGTGGCCACGTTCTGTTTCGCCGAGCCCTTGGCAGGGGCCGGATATGATATGGTATATGTTTCTGAACACACTCCTCATGTTTTGAAAATATGCATTTGATACGTCGGATGTCACACTTACTTCTCTGTAAGTCCTGTTTCGGTTATGATCTTGTTCCGTATTGGGACCAGGTACGACATATGTTTTCAACAAATACTATTTATGCTTTATGATCAATATTTTGCTAATCTGGATATTCTGTCCATTTTCTGTACCTTCTGCTTTGATTATGACTTCGCTTACTACGTTCTATGCTTTACATATTCAGTACATATTTCGTACTGACCCCCTTTCTTCGGGGGCTGCGTTTTCATGCCGCGCAGGTACAGAAGACAGATTTGCTGACCGCCTGCCTAGGACATCTATTCTGATATATTGGGAGCGCTCTTTTGTCCAGAGCCTATATGTTGGTATAGTCCGTCGCTATTATATATGTATGCTATTCAGGGGTATGACGGGGCCCTGTCCCGTCTTATGATTATGTTATGATCTGTAGAGGTCTGTAGATATACTTGTGTGGGTTCTGTATATGTTTGGGTATGATATGATCTGTGACAGCCTCATCGGCTTCCATGTACTGTGTCGGTTCTTTCATGCTAATTGCCAACGCCAAGTGACTTTTATGTTTAAAAATAATCTGTCATTACGCCAATTTGGGTTATTAGGTACGCTTGGGTGTCCTGCACGGACACTAGTCGCGGCCTACGGAGTTGGGTCGTGACATAACTAGTAAATAAAAGAACACAAATTGAGCAGGCATCTGAGACTGTGCTGGAAATCATTCGCGAAGACCTTGAACCATGTGACATTGAGAGAAAATAACTCAAGGAATATTGTAAAATATAGTGATGCTATATTAGAATAGAGGCAAAGGCACTAACGGTAGAGTCGTTGTTAATGATATTGCGATTTATAAGCGACAATTAAGAAAGGGACCTAAGGCTTTCTATAGTAGAACATAAGATATGATAATCAAGGGGAAAAAATAAAGGAAGGAAGAGAGCATGATGAGAGAAGTTACTACAGATAGACAAAAAAGTTTTGGTATGTATGACACCGAGCCTTGTCGTGGCCGGGTATGCGAAAACCACCGAACCTTTAAGGTCGGGTATGCTATGGATATGAATATGGACACGAATATGTATACGGATATGGATACATGTATATGTATAGATGTGTATGTACACGATACATGTATATGTATAGATGTGTATGTAACCTGCAAGTATTTACATGTCTCCAATGAAACCAAGTGGGTACTTAAAAGAGGAGTAAGAGGTAAACAAGAATAGTATGGTCATGATACTCCGGGTCAGTTGAAGGAAAACATATGGTGAATTGAGTTGAAATGTTGAGTTGGGATTATCGTTAAGGATAAATAGGACAATTACTTATAATATGATACAAGTACATGCTATATGCTTCCTACGGTAGCCCTGGGGTGTGACAACTTACGAATGCAATAAGATCACTGAATGAAGGGGGAATTTACCAAAAGAATATTACGCCTCGGAATTTTCATTTTTGTACCATTATGGTTATAGCAAATTTCCGACAGTTACCAAAGGGTTATGAAATTCTTGAAAATTATGAAGTCTTGAATGAGTCGACGAGGGACACCTACGACAAGACACCTCGGATTGAATTTATCTAGACTCTACAAATGTAAATCAATACCATTATCATGGTCACATGGAAGAAAGAAAGTGGGATAGATTTGCAAACCTTGTAAGACTTAATATCATCATTAAGTAAGAAAAAGGATCGACGAGACTTAGAATTTCAAGTGAAAGATTGATTATTCTTAAAAGTGTCGCCAATGAAGGGCGTTATGAGATTTGGCAAAAAGGGGAAGCTTAATCCCCGATACATTAGGCCTTATGAGATTGTGCGCAAAGTAGGCAAAGTGGCTTATGAATTAGATCTACTTCCTGATTTGGAGTCAGTTCACCTAGTTTTTCATGTCTCGATGCTTCGTAAATGTGTTGGAGATCCTACTAGGATCGTGCCAGCAAATGATGTTCAAGTGACAGAAAAATTGACTTATGAAGAGATACCCATTGCCATATTAGATAGGCAAGTACGAAGGCTTAGAAACAAAGAAGTGGTCTCAGTTAAGGTTTTGTGGAGAAACAATAACCGAGAAGAAATGACATGGGAAACGGAAGAAAATATGAAATCCAAGTACCCGCACTTATTTCATCCCCGGAAGAGATCCAAGACGAAACATCAAGATTATGAGGCATATGCTTTCTCTTTATGCATATGGGTCGTGTGTGGCCAAACTATATTGTTATTATGTTGTGGCCCTGTGAGGCATTGTTATTATGGGCTGTTGTGATAGGATAGTAGTTCCACATTACAGGGGAAACTCTGGCGAAATTTTCATAGATTTCCCGAGTGCTTAACATTCGAGGACGAATGTTCCAAAAGGTGTGGGGGGGGGGGGGGGGGGGGGGGGGGGAGAATGTTACACCTCAAAAAATTTCCCGTTAACGTACAGTGAATAGACTAACGAAGGTCCAGAGGTATACGATGTTTCGATAAGTAATAAATAGCATTTGATGATCCTAATTGAGATTTCAAAGACATTCGAAGTAAGAGAAGAAAGTTTGCCAAGAAAGACAAGGTATGCGTTATGTATTGAAAAAGATTTACGAGTACCGAGTTAGTGATGGCTTAATAATGTTTTGGAGAAGAGTTATAACGTCCCTTAGATTGGTAATGAGGTGTTAAACAAGTGTTAAGAAGGTTCCATAAGAATTGGAGATCAAACGAGTCGACGAGAATGAATTCCGGAAGGTTGGGCAACATACGGTCCAACATACTAGCCGTATAAAATATACTGGCCGTATGTTCTGCCAGTAATGGCTCTTTCACTGGACCAAATATACGGCCAGACATACGACCAGTAGAAAAGATACGGACCGTATGTTGGTCTGTAGATTAGTGTCGGGACAGATTCTTAAAAATGATATAAGGACCCAACCCCATTCAATTTATTTCATTTCTCCTCTCCACATTTCAAGAACATTCTAGAGACCTCTCCACTCTTCATCCACAAGAACTCAAGAGAAATTTATGATCAACTTCATCAAACCAAGGAAATCAAATGCAAGAAGCTCTCTAGGATTGCTTGGAGTCAAGAAAACTCTTTGGATTAAAAGCTAGGGTTTTTCTTCAAGTGAAAGATTATCATCCAAAACTTGATCCTACACTATCTAAGGTAAGTTTTATGATCATTCTATATTGTTTAAGGTATTGAAAAGTTGAAACACTTGGATAGTAGAAGGATATAGAAAATGGGTCATGAATCTGGGAATAGTGACATTTTGAGTAGTATTTTGGAAGGAGTCATGAATATTGATATGTTGTGATTGTAAGCATGCTATAAGTGACATTTAGAATATGGGATAAGTATTATATGTGAGAAAATGCAATAGTGAACTATGACCATGATTATGGAGGAATTGAAGTGAAATTGTGAAATGTGGATAATGTAGATGAATGATGATGATTGCCTATAATATTGTGAATGTTGTTATGGATGTTTGAGAGTTGATATGGAATATGGGGAAAGTTGTATAAACAAAGGAAATGCTGCCAAATTTTCTCTAGCTTTAGTAAGCATGTTCTTATAATCGTTTAGCTAATGTTAATACGAACTCCCTTGAAGGTAAAGACGTGAGCATTGAAGGAGAACGATCAAGCGGTAGAATAGATAAAGGAAAAGGTATGTGAGGCTAGTCCTTTCTTTCTAAGGCATGAATCTTATGGCATGATCTTCCCTCCTTCCCCATGAATTTCCTATATTCCTAAAAACTAAGAGTCTATGTTCATGAATAGCCATATGAGTTAAAACTAAGAGATATTATGAAAATGATGATGATGATGAGCTTAAGTCCAAAGATTCTAGAGTTCACGATATGGTGTTTCTACAAAGCTAATGATGTTAACTACGATCCATTGATGTTGTTTATTGTATACACTCACCTTATATGCTAATTCCTCCAAGGTGAGGCAGAATGCTTATGAATGCTCCATAAAGGAATCGGGAGTTCACGACCTTATGTCACACCGATAAAGTATAGCTGTCTTGAAATCTATGCATGCATTATAACGAGTACATGATGATGATATTACACCGCGCCTATATGGCCGGGTAGACACTACTAAGGCGGGTAGCATATACACCATGTCTAGATGGCATGGGCAGACAACACTAATGGGCGGCATAAGATAGTACCCCGAACGCGGGAGGCCTGGACGCGAGCTAATGATTATCACACCGTACCTATATGGTCGGGCAGCTTATACATATATGCGTACATGATATGATGAGGATTATGGTGTAAGCCAGCGCGCATTATTTCTTTTATAATTGATAGTCAGTTATAGGTTGCTCCTCATTTGATGCTTCCTTATTTCATTGATGTACTATTATTGTTGATGCTTTACATACTCAGTACAATGTTCGTACTGACGTCCTTTTTCTTTGGACACTGTGTTCATGCCCACATATAGGCAGGGAGGTGATCCAGACTCATAGGAGCTATTAGCTGACTTAAGAGCACTCCATTGTTCCGGAGGTGCCATTGACTTATTCTTTTGTGTATGTACATGTATTTTGGGCACGATGGGGTCCTGTCCCGTCCCTATGTCTAGCACTCTAGTAGAGGCTCGTAGATACGTATGTGTGGGTAGTATGGTCTCACGAATTCCCGCGTGTATATATGTATTATTTTGACAGCTAAAGGGCTTATGTATATAAAGGTAAATATGTTTCAAATTAAAATGATTTTCCTACGATTATGAGCATAAGAAATATGACTGTACGCAGAATGAGTAATAGAACGAGTGGTACTAGGTGGTTAGCCCCGGGTACCCGTCATGGCCCTAGCCGGGTCATAACATGTACTCAACAATCACACTCATCTAAAACATGCAGGATAACATCACTACTATCTACACTGACCCAAGTAATCCCAAAGATGTATTTCATTGTTATCGATTCTTAATCAACTATGCCTTTTCTTAAATCTTTAATTTCTTAATTCCCATCGGATCATAATCACTGCCATTGTCTAATCATCACTCGAACCCGTTCAATAATCTATTGGATAACCATAAGTCTGGCACTAGCTGAATCACCCTTGAGATAATAGTAGGCCATACACTCTATACAGTATAGCTTTCCCTTAACTCACTCAACTCTAAACTGAAAACTCTCTAAATTCAGCATATCACATCATCAGTCTTACTAATATCCTCATGTATCTCACTGAAGCGTCCTTGCCCGAATTGCCTTTCTCAATTCCCGAAATGTTATCCCGAACTTAACTCAGTTAACCCATCATTGATCTACCATTTCAGTATCCTTGCTTACTAATCCCTTACTCAAAATCATTAACGTTATTAGTCCTCAAAGAATCACCTCTTAACTCAATTATCGAATCTGAACACCTCTAACCACTCGCACGACTATCTTTTTTTTTTTCAATCACATAAGCCGAGTAATAACACCACTAGTAGTGGGATCTAGTAAAATTTACACAATGAATACAAGGCCCCCAACCTTAGTCCAACATTAGGTACACCTGATTCACCCTCATGAGTACTAAACTTTTAAACTGGCCCGACACGGATAATCGTTCCATTCATCAACCACTGACCTCTATTAGCCCACGACACAACCGAACATACCAACTCATCCATAAACTCTGAAGCCCACTCTATATTGTAGCACCACAACCAAGCTCTCACATTACTGGCTCTTGTTTCAGAAATTCCCCTTCTGCCCTTAACCTCGAAGACACCAATCAACCTCATCGGTCACACCTTTTACTGAAGGTAATGATATAATGCCATCGCAATCTAAACATGACTTAAGTACCCATATTATCTCACCTCAAGTCTTACGAACCTTAATCCCCTGAACCCATAGCAAGATGCCTCATCGTAATCCTTCAGTTCCCATATTTCATTTCGAATCACTTTTATCATTATCTACCAACAAACACTTAAATACACCCGATCCTCTAAACTAATCATCCATCTAAGCCAGACGAACCACAAAACAATACCAATATTTCTCCTCAAATCTAAGTAAAACAACCAGTAACTCTTTAAGTTATTAACTGATCGCATTCACCCATAATTGAAGTCATTTCTATTAGTCGATTACTAGCTCCTCAAAAGTCTACAACCCAGTCAAATTTACTGATCAAACGGTATGGCCATAGCATTCACTTATTAGCAAAGTAGTCCTTTAACATCAACTTATATCAAGAATGACTTTTAGTACCATATCCCCGAGATATCACGTGAACTTATAAGTACGATCGTTACCAAACCATACCTAATTATTTCCACAAGATTCAATACTCTATAATAACCATAGCTTAGACGACCACTTCCATTGGTACCATTCTATCATGCCAAACCCCCTTTACCTTTCACAACCGAACACGAAATTTTCCCTCGCATCAATTGCAACCTTTGTCCTGACAACCATGTCAGATACCAATTTTTTCTTTCTAATATCACGAAAGTACTCATATTTGAGATATCCTAAGAAAATTTACTTTGCTATATGCTTTCCACAAACCCATTTCTCAAGAATCCCCCACGATAAACAAGTCTAATCGCGACCCCACACAACAACCAAGTCTAATTGCGGCTCCACACAATCGAAATGTTATGCCATAGCTAGAAACTGAACTTGATCGCGCATTCGAATCAGAATAACACATCTCGTACCATACCACAACACGTCATAGATCGACCATTCCTATAAGAACTCGAGGACGAGTTTCCACCCTCTGTGGGTGATTAAGATAAGAAAGTTCATATACCAATTGGGATCGACTAGATACTAATTTGAATGAAGTCCAACGAGAAAATGAAAGAGTTGGAAGTTTCCTAAAATGTCTTATAGCCTCTCGCAGATAGATACGGAGCTCATCGTACCGATCCATATGACTCTACCAGACACGCTCTTGTATTATAGACTGGGTAACCTAATGTTCTGATACCAACTTGTCATGACCCATTTAGATAAGTCGCGCAGGCACCTACCTTTCTCACCTCGGTAGGCGAACTCTTATCCCAAACATTCATAAACATAAGTAAAGCGGAAGAAAATAGAAATAACATAAGTCTGAAAAGCAATAATAATATAACAGTGCGGAAGTAGTGAAATCCAACCACAATATCAGGGTCTAATCATACAAAAGCTCTAGTAAATAGATATCTCGGAATAGGAAGTAAGATATAAGCAATAAAGAGGAGTCTTCGGGCAGCGAATTTCATCATGCTCACCCTGAATGGACTCAACAGCAAACTCAAAATCAGCCACGAGGAGATGAAGTGAAACCTGGCAAGTACTCTGCATCCATAAAATAATGCAGCAAGTGTAGGTCAATACAAACAACAAGTACTGATAGGTATCATAGGCCAACTAAGATTAGTTAATATATATGAAGATAATAAAGTAAGAATAACACGTAAACAGTAAAGTACAAGTCATAACTAGACAAGTATCCACAATACTAATCACAATCTATGTTATAGCATCTAAGCCTAAATGTTCCAAGCTTAAGAATAATCACCCAAGACCAAACTATGACTACAGTATCCTGTCCCTATTTAGTCACATACAAGGATCCCAACACAATCCATATCAAATCCAATAACAATCCAAATCACGCTCAGTACATAAAAGAGTCAACAAAATTGCAATAGAAATATATGCCAAGTCTTAGTATATCAACTTCGAATCCATCAATCACAACCATATCACGCATCTAAACCC
This sequence comes from Lycium barbarum, assembly GCF_019175385.1. Taxonomy (NCBI): domain Eukaryota; kingdom Viridiplantae; phylum Streptophyta; class Magnoliopsida; order Solanales; family Solanaceae; genus Lycium; species Lycium barbarum. The sequence goes on from NC_083340.1 coordinate 28,513,532, forward strand.
AATCGTGACAAGTCTCAGAGATTTCAATCACAAGTCCATATCATAATCAACCAAGAGATATGATAAGATGCAATGCAAGATATATACGATATGTATGCAATGCATATACTCGTACACTTGTACTCCGATGATGGAACATCACGTCTCGGCAGCACAACCCATGGGGGACCCGCTAAGTCCATGTACCGGTCACTCCTCACACAGCCCAAAAATGACTCAACTTACAAAACCAGTCACTCCGCACACAGCCCAGAGATGACTCAACATCCAATACCAATCACTCCGCACACAGCCCAGAGATGACTCAATATCCAATATGGGTCAGATAGATAAGTGTTTCCGTAGCAGTTACTCCGCAGACAGCCCAGAGATGACTTAATATACAATATCTCTCGAAAGAATACTTATCACTCCGCACACAGCCTAGAGCTGAATCGTATCAATATGTCTTAATACATCTGTATTTCCTTCTCATTTCCCATCATCGGTACCATATCAAGGCAATATCAATATATCATGGAAATGAGTATGAATACAATGCAAGTGTAATATCAATAAACCATATCAATCCCAAACAGTACCACACATGGGTACACAAGTAATATTATCAATAAGGCTACAAAATAAGCCATAATAGATTCACAGTTCTTATCTCAATATCAACAAAGTAAGGTACGACAGTATCATAATCATGATATATAACTAACCACCAATATCTTATATCTGAACGTGGCGGTGAGCCAACAAGTACATAGACCAGATAACTCAACAACGCAACGGGGTGGCTAGCCCCCAAATCATACAACAAGGCCCAACTAAGGCAATATTCATCCCAAACTATATACCCGAAGGTTTACATGCATTCTCCGATAATATCATCTAAACATATGCTTCACTAATTAAAGCCTCACCATAAGGTAAACTGTAACCTAGCTGGAAAGCGAAACAGCAAATCTCCCACAGTCAAACCTTAGTCTTGTCCTTCCGTTGTGCTTCATGATAATGAAAGTCTAATCATATCCCAATTAGGAAATTAGAATCAAGAAGAATAATTATTCAAACCTTACTTCTATTCAAGACCCAATTCCTAACACATGGAATGGGGTTTATGAACTAAAAAGAGAAAATTAGGAATCTATAAGTCTCAACATGAAATTAATACTCCAGGTGATCAATTTCCACCAATTATAAGCTAGAAGAAATCATGGATTACTCAAATTCAGATTCTAGGCAAATCCCCCACTTTTGGGTACAACCCTAGCATTTCAATTCAAGAATTAATCTCTAACAATGGTAGATATAAGCTCAACAACATTAGATCCTATCACTAACTCAACCAATTTCATCAACACAATCAACTTAGGGAGTCTAAACCTTTTTTAAGAAACTTTCATGAAAACCCATTTAATCCCCCTTTGATTCATAGATTTCTAGCATTAGATTCATGATTAGGAGTAGTAATTGTGGAAGTCTAAGGCCAAGTGAATTACCTCAATGAAGAATCTGCCCCAAAACTCCTAAATTCGCCTCCCAAGCTTAAGGTTATGAGAATAGAATAATGACATAAGGATTGGGGTTTTAACAAGTCATTAAATGATATCACTGCCCGTCAACTGCTTCTGCGATTATGGGACCGCTATAACGGTCCCGCTTCAGCGCTCACCCCACCGCTATAGCGATTACCCAAAAAATATATTTAGCGGCTTTTACGACGTGGCCACTGCTATAGCAGTGCCACTATTGCAGTACTGGTGCCGCTATTGCGGTACACCAGAAACCAGAAAATAATTCACGTTTCACAAACTCATTCCGAAATCCAATTATCACTCGAGACCCTATACACACAAATCTATACATAAAAACACACTACGAACGCACTCGTGACCTCAGAATTTCCAACGGAGGTCTCGTTGATCGAGTCAACTCCCGATACCTCAAAACTAACTTTCCACGCCAAGTCCCAAAATGCACTCGAGTGCATTGGGAATATACACATAAATTCTAAATGACCATCTGGACCTCTAGAAATTGATGGATTACCGATAAAGGACCGTTTACCAAAAAATTAACTTCGAGTCAAACATTTTTCACTTTAAGTCTAATTTCACAAAACCCAACCTATTTCGCATCTAATGACCTCGAAAATCGTACCACCTGTCCCCGCGGGTCAAATATACATTGATATAGCTCGGGACAGGGTCAACGGAAATAAACTAGCCGTAACGACCAAACGGGTTGTTACAATAGGTGTAAACCATGTTAAAACCCTCAACATGGTGGTTCATCCTAGCATTAGGATTCATAATCGCAACATCAGTCTCAAAGTCAAAGCTACAATCTTTACGTACTTAAGGGAGAATATCAACAGTGATCAATGAGTTTATCAACTCAATAGATTCATGGTGACCTTCAACACGAAAATCGCCGTGATATTTGAAACCAGGAAGAAGGATGTCAGCGGCGAGCGAATTCAAATCTATTTCCTGTATAAAAGGAGAAATAGGAGCTTTTTTGGGCCGGTGATGTACATTAGAATTGCCACTGTTGGAGGTACGTTTAGAAAAAGAATTTGATGGTGAGGAAGACATTGGCCAAAAAAAAAAACAGTAATGGAAAAAGGAAAAAATTCTTGAATGATTTATGCAGAAGGAAGAGCAATATATGAAAGGATCTTTGAGGAAGATTCTCAAACATTGTATAAGTAAAGAATACAAGTAATATTTGGAAGTTGAAAGGGTTGCAACTCATCATGAATGTGTAGATTTATGTCAATCAGTTGGAAAAAATGAATAGGCACCGTCATGATGAGAAGGGCACATTCAATGCATCGACGGTTGCCTTTCAGATTAACCAGCGGGACATTTGGATTTGCTGCCAAAGAAGAAAGAGAAGTCTGAAAAAACATTATCCACTCCTCGGATGCATTTGTTCGATGCCTCCGGGAAGTGGGGGGACTATCTGTATAGGGTAAAAAAAACTTCTGTATTTACACGTGGCATAAGGTGACGTGGATAATGACAAAATTCAAAGGAGTTAGCTGTGAGAAATAACCGAGGGAACAAGACATCATTTTAAGATCAGAGCAATCGATTCATACCAATTTATACGGGAGGGTTCGCACGTTACGACCATTATGAATTCGAACCAGTTGCTTATCCGAGTGTAACGTCTTTGCAATAAAGGACATTAATTACCCATAATTGTTCATTATGTGGTGATTAATTGACAGATGAATGGTTGAAGATTTGCATGTAAAGACACTTCCGATCATTATGGGAAATTAGGACTTTGTTGGGAATTCCGAGGCCGCGGGTAGATTCATGGGTGTCATTTTGTATGTATGCATGCTTTGTGTTGTGTTTTTGAGGCCTTGGATGAAATGTGGGGTGATTGGGGGAAAAACTGGACAAAGTCGAGCTCACTGCCCAAAATGGACCGCTGCAGTGGTGGGAGTACCGCTACGGCGATACTGTTGTGGCTGTGGGTGGACCGCTTCCAGCGGCCTGCCATTTATCGGGTGACCGCTGTGGCGAATTATTGACCGCTATGGCGGTACCACTATAGCGGTGAGTCGACCGCCATAGCGGTGAGCGGAACAGCTGCAGCGGTAGGCGTAAAACAGTAACCCGAATTTTATATACTCAGCTTTATTTTCTTTTTTCGCAAAACACCAACACACTTCCCAACAAGCACCTAGAGAGAATTTTCCAGCTAGGTAAAGATAACCTCGAGAGGTAAGTTCCATTGCTTTTCATTCCATCATTCCCTTCCCCTTCATTATGGTAATCATTTTCTTGGGTCTTTAATGGTAAAATTGAAATAGAAACCCTAGAATGTTAATAAACCTTCTAAACTTGATGGGTTATGGTTATTATCGCTTAGTTATCATTTAAATGTGTTGTTTAGTTGCTAATTGTCATAAATTGAACAATTAGAATAGTAAACTAAGTGATTTAAGGCCAAGGGTTCTATAATAATGGTGTCTTTGCCATAGAAAATTGTTTGGAATGGGAATGTTTGATAGAATGTTGTATAAATAGATGATTAATGAATACTAGGGGCCTTGATAGGTTGTTTATCACCTAGAAAATCATCCACCCTTAGAATGGGAAGAAGAAGGGTATTCTTGCTTTGGTGTTTGTAAATTGAGCAATGTGACTCATTGAACCTTCTATTTTTAGACCGTGAATGTATTGAGGCTTTGAGAAAAGGAAAGGTTGTAGCAGAGTAACCTGCGTGTTCCAGCTCTACTTTGAGGTAGGTTACGGTTTACTTAAGTTAGACTTTGGTTAGTTGATTGTATGTTTGGTGATCTCCTTAGGAGAAAGCATGTCTAGTTTCCTGTGTGATTAAATCTACAGTAGACGTGTTTTGATGAGAAGCTAATATAATCTTCTCAAGGGTATTGTAACATGAAATGATGAGTTGATTGTTGATATTGGAAAGGTAAGAAACATTGTTTGGTAAGGGGTGTGGAAAGGCACTCTTGTGACCCAGATTATGGGCTCGTGGTCCGAGGATCATTCTGGACACGAGAGGTTCTTTGATATGTCCCGTAATCGAGGTTCGTTCCGGGGCGAAGGTTTGTGCTCGAGTCCGAGAGGTATTCCGGAACGGGTGGTACATGGACACCATGGGTCCCCTGTAGGTCATGGCTACTGAGCTACGAACTAAGCTAAGAATTCAGCTTGCATGTATGTACAGTAAGTGAGGCTATTGTGGTAAATTTAATTCCGTTGTGACTTACGTGATTGAGCTGCTTGACATCTTGGTGATTTCATTTTGATTATTCTTGGTTGACTTGCTGTGATTTCTTGATATTCATGTCTGTTGACTGGCTTGTTTTATTCTATTGATTTTACGAGAAATGCATGATACTAATCTTAGTCGGCCTATGATATCTACCGGTACATAATGTTTTTACTGATACTACCTTGTTGCATTCTTTGAGTGCAGATTTTGATACAGAGACAGTTGCTCGTCCTCACATCTAGCGTGGAGGATATTTGTTGATGGATTTTGGGTGAGCTTCTTCCCATGCCGGGCCGCCCGAAGATCTTCTTGCTATGATGTCTTTTCGTACTCTGGACATTATAGATTACTTAATTGTTAGACTTCAGATTCTTAGACATGTTTTAGCTTAGAGTCCTATACGATGACTTTCGAATTTTGGGGATTGTAATAGTTAGAACTTCCGCACTTATTTCAGCATTTATGGCATGATTTACTTTTTTCTTTTGTTGTTAAATGAGTAATAATTATTTAGTTTGGTTAATATAAAACCGGATTGAATGGATAGGTGTCTTGTATGTTGGTTCGCCCACTAGGATTTAGATGGGTGCCAGTCATGGCGGCTTGGGTCATGACATTGCACTTATAAAAGGATCATAATCTCATGATTGAAGGACAACTCTCATAGGCTAAACACCATTAGTATAATTTCTATAAGCATTTTATAAGCTTTTTCTACTATTCTTTGTACCTGATACTCAAGCTCAATTGCTCATCCGGAGTCAATATATTGAAGGATTCCTTACAAGCCCATTCAACTTAGGCTAAATCACTTTATATTTATTTTGTTCAATTGTTAATTACCTAATTTTAACTATTGTTTATAACAAAACAATTCGCGTATCCTTTGAACCACAATACAAATTTTATTGTACTCTTTTTAGGGTAAACAGTTCCCACCGACGTAGGAATTCACCGACTCACTGATGTGACCAAACAAACTGGTCCGGTAACACCTGGTCTCAATAGTGTTTTTGTCCTAATATTTCATGTGTCATCATCCACTAACGTTAGCTGAAGAGCTTTAGTTTTCCGCTGCTAAATTCATGTTATATAATCCAAAGCTTTATACACTTGTATTTATCAGTGCTTATCAAATCTCTATTCTCTTATATAAGTACTAGATAATCTAAACCTCATGCTGAGCATGGGCCCAATATGGCTGTAAACAAATTTGAGATAAATTTTATATAGAGAAAATTTAAAATTACTGCTACTATTTTGCCTATTTAACAAAAATTAAAATTAAAATTTTAAAAGTTGTTCCCAAAAAAGTTATATAGTGTTTTGACCAATATTCTACTGGTCCTGACCAAAATTTTAGTATAATTTAATAAAGTAACTTAACCTTTTTTTTTTTTTGCACGTATAGTACGTTGGTATTAATTATCAGAACATTCATTTCTTAGGTTGTAAGCACTAAGAATCTAACATTCTATCTGCTTATACTATAGCTTAATGCTATAAATTTATTAGGTTTGCAAAGATATATATTTGCTTCTAGGATTGAGTTGTATTTTATACAACAACAGTGAGTCATTATACATTATTCTCTTGAAGATCAATCATTTATAATTTATTACTACAAATAAAACTTAGAAAGTTCGGCGCCTAATTAAAATGCGTAATTTATCTCGACAGATAGCAGAAAAGTTGTTAGCATGATACAACATTTGCTTATGTTCTTTTTTCATGATTACAATGATATATTATTAATAAGTACTTTTACCATTTATATCAATTCAGTGAAAATATTATCGTGTAGTCTCACATCATAAGTGTATTTTCTTTAAAATCAAATTTAAATTTTACTAAAGTTTATGATATATAGTTACACATCAAATTAATTTCTTTCAAAGTTTGTTCTTATTAATGTTTATTGGTTATATAATTTCTCAAATTGCATTTATTCATTCATTATTTTGGCATTTTTTAAAATAAAAATCCGCATTTTACTTATATTACCAATAAGTTGTATGCTCAAAACACGATTAATATAATACTGTAGTTTGTGCTCATATCCAAAACTTTATTATATTAATGTTTGCTACGAATATAAAATTTTGCAAAAACTCAAATTCTTCGAGATGATATTTTTATGTGATTTGTTAATACTTTTTAAAAGAGAAGACTTTTTTAAAAGGAAAACTATTGTCCCCTCTTATTTGAGACAAAACAATAGTACATATTTAACCATCAATTGATAACTTGAATTTCAATTTGATTAATTTAAAGGTGTAAAATATTCTATTGTTAATGTATGTAGATTGGACCTAAACAATACTTATTATTTTTACCAAATTTTGATTTGGATAATTCTAAAATTAAAACAAACTTACATTAGTTCAAATTATTATTACATGTTTAAAATGAAACAAAGTAGAAATTTGATTTTCTGTTTAAACGAAAAACTACTATTTTAAATTTTTTGGTGAATGCTCTTAGTTTATTCTAATTTCAAGTACTTCATTCATCTTAATTTACTTGTCATGTTGTATTTGCACATTTTTTTTAAGGAAACGTCAGTTAGAATAATAATTTGATTAAATTAACCTTATTTATTCTTTGATCTCAATTTAATATTATTTTTTTCTTTTACGACATTAATCTCTTTTCACATTTATTAGAGTAAGAATAAAAATGAAAAAGTAATAAATTCTATCTTTTTTTTTTTAAAATACATATGTTTTAAGTAGATTTATTTTAGTAAACATCTTATATAATATATATATATATATATATATATATATTTCTACTATTAATAAGTGAAGGGTTGGGTACGACGAAGGGTATATACGTAAATATCAATTTTTTTTCCTACTGTTAATAACCAAACATGTGTCCCACTTCTACACACTTCTTCCAATGATCTTCATATATTGAAAAAAAAGGAAAAACGGCTCTCCTTACAAATTTTAGAAGCTACCAGAACATCAGATCTATTCACCCTCACTTCATCTTCTCCCCTTCTGACATCGTTACTGCTCCTCAATACAGACCCAATTTCTCTGCTTTGGTTCGACTTAGTCTTCGGTGGTGTTGTATCAGTGAGTTACAGTAAGTTATTTTCCTTCTATTCTTGGTAGTTAATTTGATGCACAAGTAAGAGTGAATTATTCTTGGTAGTTAATTTGATGCACAGGTAAGAGTGAATTGATGACTAAAATGAATACCTAAGTTCATAGACATGCACACCTAATAACAATTTCTTGTCGTACAAAGAAATTCACTGGTGTTATGACTGGGTTATAGAGTGTATTTCGTGAATTTGTATTTTACTTAATCCATTGTATTATATAAAATCACCTACTTTTTCCATCCATTTAATTGCATGTAATGGTCCTACAATTTTGTTTCACATTAACAGTAGAAATAAGTGATTTTCCATGTCTGTGTCTTTCAACTCGAGCTCTTTCATATTGAATAATACAAGCCAATTTCCTGGAAATGTTGTTGGATTATTGAGTGGAAAGTTTGATTTTAAAAAAACTTCCATTTGTTTATGCTTGCTGATTTTGGGTGAGTCTCCTATTTGATTGATATGAGTTGGCTTCTTCATTTGATGTTTTCCTCTAAAAGATGGCCTGTTTTTGCTTCTTTGTGGTGGTGTTCTGTTCGCTGGTTATTTCTATGTGTGGTATAGAATAAATATTTAAACTTACAAATTAAACTTTAATATATAACTTTATAAAGCACTTGAAAAGTTGATGTCTAACAATGAAAGAAAGGTGTATATTCAACACTAGAATTGGATTGCTTAAAAGTCTTTGGGGGGACTTAAATATGTAAACTTACAGATTCTCGTGAAAGCAACTATTGTCAAAGAATCTATAGGACTGTAAAGAGCAGCTGCTGAGTACCAAAATGGACCATTTGTAGTTTGTTTATGGTATCCAAGCCCCTTTTCCAGACAAGTTATAGCATCATATACTTGTAAGTATAGTGTGTCTTTTTCCTAATATCGTATAATTCTACAATTTTGATCATTTTGTTCTGTTGTTATGTAGTATGAGGATAATGCACACCTTGAATACCTGGAAAGTTGTGGAGGATTCCTTTGGGGACACCATTGGCTCATGCCAAAGAAAACTCTCATGTTAACTTGTAGCCAATCTAGAAGAAATTTTAGAGAGCCATACTTACAGTTTTGTTTATCCCTTCATCTATGAGGAAGATTGCATTGGCTTCTATTGACTTAATAATTCTACCGGAGCGATAGACCAAAATGTTAAATTCTATTCCCAAGTTGGTTGTGGCCTATGTTTTTGTTATCCTATTTTGCGAATATTAACTTACGGTTCTACCTTACGGTTGTGATTGCTATGTGAAATTAAATTTTAATTCTATCTTCTTTTTATTCCCTGCACATTTTTAGGATAGTTTAGGGTAATTGTATCTTCTTTTTATTCTACAGCTAACAATTTTGTTCTTGCTTCCCAATCACAGGCCAGGGACCTCAAAGCTGGAGGTATAACATAAGATTTTCTTGCAAGGATCCAAGTTTCCTGCTACTGGTACACATTTTTTCTTCTTGCTTAACTTACTCGGCTTTATTTGTGACTTTTTAATTTCCCACTTCACAAAGGTTTTTTTCTTCCTCTTTACTATTTCTTGCTTCTTTTAGGTTTTATCACGTTATCACACAAATATTGATCTTTGGCAATGCAGGCCTTGAACTTCTCTATTGAAATAAATAGATTAGATATAAATACATAGAGAAAGGTTTGGAAAAGTAAGACAATAATAAGCTACTTGCATTCAACATTACTTTGGCATAAAATGTTTGGTTCCGTTTATTTTTTTCTTATCTATCTTCTATACAACTACATCGCTGAGTTAGTTTGTAAACCCAAATTTGATCAGTTTATTTAACAAGATGTGAACAGATTAAGAGTCTATTTGATTTAGATTTATTAGAGTAATTGTTTAGTAACTTCCATGTCAACAGCCATCTCGAGGGAGAGATACCATAAATGTGAATATAATTTTTTGAGGAGAGATACCACCAATCTGATTTTCGTAATTGTTTATCTTCATATTTTATTACTATTTGTACTTTTTAATTGTTTCGAAATTAGATGTCTGACAGAAAAAGAAAGACGAACAACGTCCAAATGAAGAAAAATCTTAGACGTCGTATTGCCTATAAAGAAATGTCGCCTGACCAAAAGGCAGCACTTCTAGAACGGCGTCGGGTAGAATACGCTATGGAAAGGCATACTCTCTCAAAAAATTCTACTCTTGACTGTTCTACTCAGAAAAGCATGATTTCAGGAGACCTTGCTTTGGGACAACCTGCTCTGTTCATTCGAGAGACACCTTCTTCTTCTCGAAATGGTTGGTTAAATCAAACTTCATTTTTACTTGACCGCTCAATTTACATTAGATCTTAAAAAATTAAAATGTTTCAGGCCGCAAATCAACACAAGTGGGTTGTTGGAATATGAACCGACTACCTTCCTATCCTACTATTTTAAAAAATGTCCCAAATTGTAGATTCTGCAAAGCCAAAAGATTTCAATATGAAACCCCAAGCTTTTGCTGTAGTAATGGTTCAGTAAGATTAGTTTCACACCAACTACCTCCTGAATTAAAACGTTTCTACTATGGCAACTCCGATGAATCCAATCATTTCCGTACTTACATTAGAACATACAATAATATGTTTGCATTCACTTCACTTGGAGTAAAGTACGATAAGGAATTGGCACAAAGAACTCAAGGAATCTACACATTTAAAGTTCAAGGACAAATGTACCATTTTCTTAATAGCCTCACTACTACAGATAACAATGCAAGAAATTTACAACTTTACTTTTATGATAATGCATGAGAATGATATAGTTAATAGAATGGCCTTTTCATAAAACCTCAATAGATCTGTTATTGCGAAATTAGTCGATATTCTAAAAATTAATCCATACTCCGTTTTTCTAAAATCTCTAACACATATTCCAAACTTATCCAACTTCTACATCGCACATAAATGTGATTCTGCTTTGGACCAACAAACATACAACTTACCCAGTGTTTCAGAAGTTGCAGCTATATGGACTAATGAAGAATTGGACAGTCCTACTTCTACACCACATATTCGTGTTTACATACATAGCAACACTAACCAACTGGTTCACTATTACTATGGTTGTTACGATGCATTACAGTATCCTTTGTTGTTTCCCTACGGTGAAAACAGTTGGCATTGTGGTATCCAAAGAGTTATACAAAAAGCAAACTTCCCTAGAAAATATTCTTCTTGCAAGCATCATAACATTCCAAGTGTATCCAACATGTATTCAATTGATGGATTTCTTGATATTGAACAAGAAATTTTGCAGAAAGAAAGACAGAAAAAGAACACTGTATCTTGTCGTGAATATTACTGTTACAAATTTCAAATTAGAGACGATGAAGAAAATGATACTTTACATTCTGGGAGAGTATTCCAACAATTTTATGTAGATCAATACATAAAAGTGGAAACACAAAGATTAGACTTCTTGTTATTCAATCAAGATTTATTTCGAATTGAAGTATTAGCAGGACTTATTGATCTTTTAAGACTAGGAGAAAGAGAGGCTTCAAATATTGGCAGAAAAACATTCCTTCCTGCTAGTTTTACTGGGAGTCTTAGAGATATGCGACGTCGATACATGGATGTCATTACATTAGTACAACACTTTGAAAAACCCGATATCTTTCTGACCATGACATGTAATCCTTCATGGCCAGAAATAGAAGATTTCTTACTTCCAACTGATGAAATACAAAATAGACCCGATTTAATAAGCCGAGTATTTAAAGCAAAACTAGAAGAACTAAAATCTGATATAGTTAAAAAAAAGTATATTTGGAAAAGTTGCTGCTTTTATGTACTCTATAGAATTTCAAAAAAGAGGTCTTCCTCATGCACATTTCCTTATTATACTTCAAGATGAGTATAAATTATTGACACCTGAGGCTTATGATAGAATTGTTTGTGCCGAACTACCAAATCCTGATACAAATCAATATTTACATTCTTTGGTTATTAAGCATATGAGGCATGGACCTTGTGGAACTTTAAATCCTACAAATTCGTGCATGAAGAAAAAGGGATATTGTAAATTTAAATACCCCAAAAGTTATGCCAATGGAACATCTAAAGGTCAGAATTCACATCCAATATATAGGAGACGAGATACTGGAAAATTTGTAAAAGTTAGAGCCCAATATCTTGACAATTCATGGGTAGTTCCTTACAATCCATATCTACTAAGAAAGTTTAATTGTCACATAAATGTTGAAGTTTGTGCAGATATTAAAGTTGTTAAATATCTCTATGAATACATTTGTAAAGGGCATGATAAAATTGCTTTCAATCTACAAAGTAACGACACTAACAATACAGACATAGATGAAATAAAGGAATATAGATCAGGCAGATGGGTATCACTCCCAGAAGCTATGTGGCATTTGTTTGCGTTTCATATCAATGAGATGAATCCCAATGTATACCAACTTCAGCTACATCTTAAAAATCAACAATTTGTCTCCTTTAAAACGACTACAAATCTAAATTCAATACTTAAAAATCCTACAAATCGAAGAACAATGTTGACAGAATTTTTTTCAATGAACGAAAAAAATAAACATGCCATAGAACTTAACTTATTGTACAAAGAATTCCCAGAACATTTTGTTTGGTCAATGACTGATAAAATGTGGTCACGTCGAAGACAAGGTTATGCTATCGGACGTATTATTAGTTGTCATCCAACAGAAGGAGAAAGATACTACCTTCGACTATTATTGATGAACATACGAGGAACAAAATCATACGAAGATCTCAGGACTGTAAACGAAAAATCCTATAACACATTTAGAGAATGTGCAGAAAAAAGAGGATTGTTAGCTTCTGACAATAACTTAATTGAATGTATGTTAGAAGCTGCAAATTACCAAATGCCTTATAGTCTATGACGTTTATTTGCCACACTATTAGTATATTGTAGTCCTGCTAATCCTAAAGGATTATGGGAAAGATTTGAAAGCTCCATGTCTGAAAACTTTACAGCTATGTCAAACATACAAACAAAAAACACTCGTTATTTAGTTCTAAGTCAAATAAATGATATATTGCATTCGATGGGATGGAGTATCAATGAATTTAAACTCACGTCAGAAAATATTACATCTTTTACATCTTCTAGGATAATGCAAGAGGCTAGAGACACCTCATTTAGAAGGAAACATAATTGTAACTGAAGAAGATTTATTACTATATAAAAAACTAAATAAAGAACAAGAACAAGCGTACATCGCCATACTTAATAGAATATTCTCAAATGAACCAGGAGCATTCTTTATTGATGGTCCTGGAGGAACGGGAAAAACATTCTTATACCGCGCTTTATTAGCTACTGTACGATCAAAGGGATTTATAGCTTTAGCCACAACAACTTCTGGTGTTGCAGCTTCAGTGCTTCCTGGAGGACGAACTGCTCACTCACGTTTTAAACTTCCTACTGATGTAGGTGAAAATTACTATTGCAATATAAGGGTAATTCTATCTTATATGCACATGCATGTCTGAAAATAGATGATTGGTGTATGTGTAATTCGATATTATTTTTATTACTGATCAATGACACCTTTTCAATTTTTGGCACTAATTAATTACTACAAATCGATGTCCATAAAAAAATCTGTTGTATCAAGCTTGTTCTTGGCTGGTTGATATATGTGCATATGCAAATTTTCCTTCTTTATTTGTAGATACAAGTTTCCAAATATATGCCTAGATGCATGTTTTTGGTTTTTGATTTTGGTTCTACAAAATTCAAAATGGTATTTGAGTATGAAAATGGGTCCTTTACGGTCCTATTGAGGGTGAAATTGTTGTTTAGCAATACAATCTATTTTTGGGGATAAATAATGATCAGAGTAGGTTTGGAAATGATTAAAAACATTATGGACTTAGCTCTTTTGTTTACCACCAAGTTTTTTACTACAACATCATCCTTATCTCTGATGCAGATCAAAGTCAGACCAAAAGAGTGTCTCTTCCCTTTTAAAGCTCAAGTCAGCATATAATGTTACTTCAAGTGAAGGTACACATTTATCTACTTGTCTATTGAAGATACCATGCTTTCTATTTAGTTGAGTCTGAGATTTTCTGGTTGCCTAATTTTAGATATACGATCAGTATAGATTTTGGCATGAAGGTATACTTCAATGTTTGTAAGCATCGAATATAAAATTTGATATCTAGCATGTATTTAAAGAAATCACTTTAAAGAATAAAATTTAAAGTTTATTAGAGCAAATTAAGAATAATCTTATTTTTGGGTTCACAAAATGAATGTATTAGTTATGACTTGTAACTTCGTATGCTTGGTCCTCCTTTTTCAAGTAATACCTAGATGAATCACATGCTGCCAACAATTGCTGCTACAGTCCAGTTACATTTACAATGTAGTACTATAACTTTGTTCCACTATTGAATGTACATAATATGAGGCATACTACATTAATTTTATTTAACTCCTACTAAACAATTAAAACAAATAGGGAATTATCTTCTCGAAATCAGATCTCTTTTACATAATATGTATGTTGCTTTGCTGCTTCTATTTCTTGAAAATTTGCAGGGAACTTCCCTTAGTTCGATAATTGCTACTCAATTAACTTGGTTTTGGTTTCATTCTTCACCTTTTAATTTGGACAACTCTTATGGTTTGTTAATAGAATCCTCATACTGCTGCATGATTTTGAACTTTTATTCCAACTCTCTCCAAGATTGATGGTATACCTTAAACATTGCATTACAATTTGCAGATTTATCGGGATACTGTACAAGTTTCTCTTCTCTTTTCCACAGCCGACAACAACTGGTTGAATCCAGATTGTACCCGCTTACACCAAGAACATCAAGAATTTCATAACTTTTCTCTTTCTAGCAAGCTTGGCAATGTAATAATATTACTTTGTTCCGCACAATATGAAGCATATTATGTTATGAGTAATATTTAACTTAATGGTACTAATTCCTTTTTTTTAGTTAAACTCCTACAAAACGAATAAGAAAGTACCTTGCAAAAGTCAGACCACTTTTATATAACAACATTCGTCCGTGTTTTGCACGGGCTCGGCCATCTAGTAATATTTAGAAATGACACTTATGGTGTACGAACACTGCAATGAATTATTGTACAAAAAGTAGTGTAGATTGTATTGTTGGGTTCGGGCTATTTTATATTTATACTCGGGAATAAACATGTGGATTCCACTTTTCTTAAAGTAAACCACATGTAACCATCTCTACAGCACTATTTGGGTCTTCTAACAGGGAGTAACATCTGCAATTCTCCACACTAATCTCCTCTTCGATACTCGTTCCGCAATCTGCCTTCGTTACTGCTTCGCTGTTTCGATGCTCCATCTCTATTTTTCGTGATGTTCTGTTCTTTTTCTCTTTGTTAACAGTAAGCGACTTTCATTTAACTGAGTGTTAAATCTGGTTGTGAAGGTGAATTTTTTAGTTTGATAGTTCATTTGAATAATGGTTGGCTTTATATCATGTGATTTTCTTACATTTTTAGCATATGGTTCTAGAAAGTAAATCTTTTCCTCTGCTTTTCTATTTTCTACCTCACGATTAAGTTGGGTAATTTAATACTGATGTTACTGGCTTAGCACCCTAACATTATTCTGCACAGAATGCGTCTAAGTTATTTGATTATATGCCTAAAACAACTGAATTAATTTTTTCGGACGCCTTTTTTTTTTTTGCAGGAACTACAACAGATTCATCTCTTAGCACAAGTCCAAAAGGTATATTTTTTCAGTTTTAATGGACAATACTGTAAAACAAATGGACGATATTGGTATGTGTATGTGTAACATTTATAGTTGACATATTCTATTTGCTTGTATGTATATATCTATTGCACTATTTCTATTATTCAGAATTAGTGCCTAAGAAAGCTTGAACGATGTTTTCTTCATACAAGCTTATCTGAATATTGACTGAAGCCTGAGAGTAGGAATATTATCATGTTAGTAGCTCCAGCTTAGTATGCAACATATTACCGCCATCATGCTTCAACTTTGGTCAGGTTCTATTTTTATGGATACCTTCAAGCAGCTATAGTTCAAAATTATCTGTCCACTGTTAATTTAGTGAATATCTGGTATATGTTTAAGTTGCTCTTGGTCATCAAAGCATTCATTCGTGTGGGCTATTTTTAAGAATGACTTGATGCAGGCTACAAATGAACTTGGTGATGATCAATCATTAAAAGCTAGGGAGGATGATTTTGCTGGTTATGAAGGTATTTTGAGGCCTCAATATTCTAGATTTACATGTAAAGTAGTGTCTCACTTTCTTTTAAGTTACTGCAAACAAGTTTTCTTTAACCATGTGAGATAGATTATCTTGGTATATATTTTTATTTGTACTTAGCTGTGACGTTTCATCTTGGATTGGTTGTTGAAATTTCTCCTGCGGTATGAAATGTTAGTATTTCAATTGCCCGTTTTTAGTCTTTTGCGATTAAGAAGATGGTGGCATTTAATTATGTGCTTTTTCATTTTTTTCATTTGTTGTTATATGTGAATTCCAGTGTTGATTTGCATAGGTAGAATAGGAAAAGGGTGGAAAAGTTTAGGGATGTCAAGGAACCAATTGTAGAAGAATTATGAAGATTGTAGAAATCTTTATATTTGTTCTAGCTTCATGCATGAAAAAGCAAAGAAATTGCTACTTAATGTTAGAAGATGTGATATTGTGCACAATTCTGGTTGAGTCCCTAAGAATATATGGAGCGTGTAATATAAATAACTGCAGGCATGAATTCTATCATAAACTAGAGGAGGTGGTGGTAACCATATTTTTCAAGGGCATACCTGCCAAGAATAGTTTTGTTTGACTTTGGGGAACAATTAGTATGTGTTGTCACTTGTCAATTATCCATCTGAGATATCTTTTATTCAATAATGGACCGACAGATATGCTCTGTTCTCCCCTTGATTTCTTTCAGCTTGTGTTCATACCAGGCAAAGATGCCCGCTCTTTCCAGCCTAGGTTTTTCTGTAGGTAAGGCTGAACTTAAAAGATACATCTGATATTTTTGGACCCATTTTTGTTGTAATTTTAGGACAAATACTATCTAAATAAATGAAAAATTTGATATTATTGCCTTGCTTTTGCACAAGTGACTGAGGTTTTGTATATTTTGATGGTTTTATAGTATTTGAAGCATCGACAGTTTATTACACATTACTTTTGATCTGTTGGTGATCCTTTTTTGATATGTCCATGATACCTAAAAATGCAGATATGAAGTTATGTCTACAAAAATCGATAGATTCTAGCATCAGGCTCTTTTCTTTATTAATTTTCATTCTCATTCATAGCAAGTAACTTTTAGTCTTTATGCACATTCACATGTTTGCAGAATTTGACTATGGACCATTATCTATTTGCCTTTCTCACCATCAATTCATGTAAAGCGAATCTCTGTTAATTGCTTTTGTGAAATATTTCAGTAGGTCAGTTTATTCTTCAAGAGTTTCATCCCCTATTGGTCTTGAAAGATGAATTATTTAGCATTGGAATGAAATAGGCACGAATAGAGTGTAATGGTTACAGAAAATTTCAGCAATTTACTCCAAGTAGTTTGCAGTTGAGGTGAAAATTATTTGAACTACATTAAACTTCTTTGTGGTGTTGTCTTAAGTTAATTGTTATGTCTTTTAAGGAATTTTTCCATGATCGTAGGCCTGTATTAAGTAGTAAAGTCATTGACTTTCTGCACAATTGGTAATGGACCAGTGTTGTTTATTGAGTGGTCTGTTCACTTTCTTTTTCTTTTTCTGAATTAAATTGCACGAAAGTATGATTTCTCTCTGTACGTAGTCTAAAGAAGTTCTCTATTACTATAGAGGGTAAAATTCAACAACTTGTCAAATTACCATTTCTATCAAGATAGTTGCTTAATTTGTTTGTGACTATGTCATAACATGAAGAATAATCTTGATTTCTTTACTTAAATAGACTCATGATTAGTGAAAGGTCAGCCCATTCAAAACCTTGCTAAACCCTGAAGGCTGAAGTGCTGAACTCTGTAGTTGATGAAAGTCAAGTATGTCAAAAAATACATATCTACTACGAAGTGCACGAATATAAAAACCCTCATTCTCTCTTCAAATGGTGAGAGTTCTTACAGAATATTACACCTATATTATTTGAATCAAAATGTTTTCATGAGCTGACATGTTACATTATCAACTTTTTCTTTGAAAGTTGGATTCTAAAAATGGAAAAGAAATGCTTCTTGAAGTGCAAGAAATGTATACGCTAATATATCTTTGGTCAAAACAACAATAAGGTTGTTTAGAAGAAAGTGACCCAAAAAGAAAAACGTGAGAATTTGGATTCTTTACTGTGGGAGTTGAGCAAGCAATGTGGTCAAAGATGCTTTTCATGCTTATAGATGAACTAATTGAATTGGCCATTACTGTATTTCCTTCTGCTTCATATCTATTGCCATTATACTTTCAAAGTTATCACAAAGTCATGTTCTTTTCTCTCTAAATTATCATACTTAAAACTTGTTTCCTTAACATGAGCTCAAACACGTAAGTTGCAGTGTTGGGCCGGTGCTCAGCACGGGCATCCCTATCTAGTTACAGATAAATGACATGACAGAATAGCAAATACGACAGTTAAATATCTAGACTAGATCTCAGGCTAATAGAAGAAAAGAAAAAAAAAGAAGTTGTATGGTTTTGCTACCTACACAAACTTTTGAAGAATAGCAATCAAATGAGGCCCACGTTTTTTGTTCTACAATGATTTCTTTTGCTCGCGCCAATGGGTTGATACACACAAGGGAGTGAATCCACAATTATTGACTTAATGAGGATGCTTTTGGAATTAAATGGATATTGCCTGATTTTTTTTTTTTTGAAAAGTCATTGTTTTTACTTGCACAATGTATAACTGCTCTGAGTTAGCTTTTTGATAAATTTACGAAACTATCCTTGATCGTCCCAAGTATGGGTCTTCTATATAGTAGAAATTATTACATGATTAAATGAAACAAAGTAGAAATTTGTTTTTCTATTTAAACGAAAAACTACTATTTTAAATTTTTTGTGAATGCTCTTAGTTAATGTCACGACCCATTTAGGATCGTGCGGGCACCTATCTTTCCCAGGCGAATCCTCTCATTGAATAACATATCAATTAAATAAAGACGATTCATTTAAACCGATAGATATTTAGAAGTAACAACGAAGCATCATATTATATTCAATAAACTCAAGATTTAATGTGATTACAACAATTTAATGATTACAGACTTGATCTGACTTCCCATGACCTGGTCTAGACTAGTACAAGAGAGACTAAATGATTCCAGATTACCACTATGTTCTAAGACTCAACCTCCGTCCCGGAATGAAGTGGAAGGAGGCCTTCCAGATAGACACCGCGCATTTCTGCTTCATACCACAACCAACCATTTGAAACAATCTACACCCCAAAAAGGGTGTAGCAAGTACAATATCAGTACAATTCACGCGTACTGAGTAAGTACCATAAGCCGACAATGGTTAGAAACACATATCAGTAAAACAATTCACAGATAACATGATAGTAACCAAACCAAGTCATACGTCTATCTACCGCGCATCATAACATCAATACCCTTTAAATGATTAACTTCCCTCTAATAACCACAAGACAATTTCACAACCAACTCGCAATTCATATATCATTATATCGTTCGTTTTTAGTCTAAAAGTCAACTCCTTATCATAACACCCTTTACGCTATAGCACTTAGAGACCAATATGAAATTGATCTTACGGACGATCTAAGGAATAATTTGACAAGTACAAACAACAACTATCACGCCAAGCGCACCTCAATGCCTAAGTAGAGCATCTAATTCCAAATATGCCAAATCCGAATATATCAAGTCTGAATCTGACATCACAAGTACCACACCAAACATCTCAATCATAACCCATGGTGCAATGCAATGCAATAATGTGTGGATGCAATGCAATGCAATAATGTATGGATGCAATGCAATGCTATGCAAATGATGTGTACACATATGCTCCGAACAGAAATATCAACATCTCGGTAGCACAACCCAGTGTGACTCACGAAGTCTAAATGCTACCCGTCCCGGATCTTTGCCAAATAGACAGATGGGACCGCAGAGTCTATGCACTCACTCAATCAATGATTCCGAAACTAACTTCAGATATCAGCCATCTCACGTCACTCAAGTAAAATCGAGTCCAGCTCATCAAAATGTTTCATCAAGTATCATCAGCATCTCAACAGTGTATCAAAAAAATGAGAATGCGTGCAATTATCAACATCAATAATCATGCTCAATATTATAAGTACCAGTAATGGGTACACCAATAATATATCCGAATCACAAATACCAACAGTGGGTATGCCAACAATATCATAATCGAGATGATAAAATAGAATCCAATATCTATCAACAACTCATGGCATCAAGCCAGCGCAATAGAACACAATCAATCACAACACAATGGAATGGCTAGTCCCAAACACACAACAGGTTAATCAAGTCGATATACCTTATGACCACTTCCCTAAATCGGCCTATTAGATTAGAAAAAGCAATTTCACCTTCTACTCACAATCATTCGTCCCAACTCAGTAGAGAACTCAATCACAATCGTTGGTACATTTTATCCTTCCATTTATTAACTAGGTTCGCTATTAAGACGTAACACAATTAATCACATATTACGGAAGTTCCCGTCGTGAGACATAGAAGAATTAGATATCACCCACTAATCCCAAGTCATATATATCCACCGATATTCAAGAAACCACATCAAACATCCTAAAGAATCTACAGGCCACAAGCCCGAACATACAAATCACAAAACAATGCCATCCTAGGATTCCATCCCAAATCTCGAAATTTCTACACATGCTTTTTCCGTTCATTTTAGTACATGAATATGAGAAACTAATCGCAGTCTGCTGAAAGGGAAGCCATAACCTACCTCATGGACGAGCGGGTACCACGAACATCCATTGATTCTTCAACTCGATCACTACACCGTAATCCGCATGATGAGCTTGGAGACAAACATGAGGTCCAAGAATGGAAATTACCATTAGAACCCTCATACGAGATTTCAGATTAAAAGAAAGGTTTTGGGATCTTAACCCATTCCTTGATTCCATCTATAACAACACTAGATGATTTACGAATTTTTAAGCTTATATTGAGGAAGACCCATTTCCAAGATCTATGGAAGAACTCATTTTTAAGAAAAAGGACGGTAGGAATCTAGGTTATTAACTCATTTAGAGGAAGAACATGGAAGATTGCTTAATGGGATTCTTGTGAAAATTATTGCTAACCCATCATCCACCCAACATTAATACTTGTAATACCCATTAGATGGTTCTTTAGGTGAAGATTTATTTGGAAAAATTTACTAGGTGGAAGGAGAATTTGAAGGTATTAGAAGGATTATCAAGACTAACAATCTGATTATTTTCACTTCCTAAAGGACTTGGGCAGCTGGAATTTAGGGTTGGGAGAAATATAAGAGTAATTCCCCAAATGAGGTCTTAAATAGTGATTTTACTGTACGAGACCGCCCCAGCAGTAAGTTCACCGCTTTAGCGATGCCGCGAGGGCGGCTGAGTGATCGCTATGGCGGCTCACTGGCTATAAGCTCTTACCGCTATGGCGGTGATTCGACCGCTACAGCTCCAACACTGTAGCGCCAATACTGGCGCCATGGCAGCTCAGATAGGGACTGGTGGCACACACTTCTATCTCTCACACGATGCGCACAACGATTTCGATTGAATTAGCAATTTCCAGAGCAAACTGGATAAAGACATTACTAAGGAGTCGAAGTTACCGTCTTTCTTTGAAATTCACAGTAACGACGAAATGGGTCGTTACATCAGATACCAATTGAATAACCGTTTGTGCCCGAACGGCAAGGGAATGAACAAATGCTGACAGGTGATGCATTTAGTAACCAAGACTTTATAGTACCATCTTACCCTCATAGCTCGAATTCATCATAAGTGAACACGATGAATGACGTAGTTGGGGAACCTTTCGTTACTTAGCGCTCTTAGACGTACTCAATAAAATCGCCTGGTTACAAATAAGATTTCGGCTTCACATACCCACACTATACTAGTGATCGTTACTGATTTTCATAACTTGTACTACAATCCAAGCAAGTTCGGAGTCTATTAGACTATAAATGTTTTGCAATGTATCAAGGCAAGAAGGACTCATGGGCAAGGAGTGATTGTAAGAGGTCCTCCACAAGGTGTAAGGCTCGAATATTACCCAATGTATCAAGTATTGCATGGACGGAATTAGGAAACCGCTATAGTGGCTATATGATCGTTGGGATGGTGCCGCCACAGCGCCAACACTGGCCGCTGCGACGATCACCCAAAAATCTATAGGATATCACCATAACGGCCTCCTGATCGCTATGGTATGGCCGTCACAGCGGCATTGCTGGCAAAATATTAAGGGGGAACGGACCCTTTTCCTTCACTTCCCACTCCTAACCCATTCAAAAAACCTCTCCACATTCCCTAAAACTCCGACCCTCACTTCACCTCTACACAAATAGAACTCTCTTAATTCCCCACTCTTCCTATTTAGCACTAATACGGCCCCTCATCCACTCACTTTTCTCTCTCCCTCAAGAAGAAGAAGAAGAAGAAGAAGAAGAAGAAGAAGAAGAAGGACAACCAAAGCAAGAAAGGATCGACCTCCATCTACTCATCCGAAGCTTCAAAAACTCAAGGTTAAATTCGATTCCCCTTTGCTACATAGTTAATAACAACACTGCACATAGGCTTAACAAGTCTAGGTGGTTAGGATTTTTTAGAATTTCGTACAAAGTTAGGGTTTTTGGAATTTTGGGTTGACACTCTACTAAGACGAATTTTTGGAGCAATCCGAACTAGTTAATCGTTAGGATATCCTCCCCTTCGAACGCAGTGTGATCATCGCACAGATTTGAGCCGAAAAACTTGCACATCGTAAAGAAAAATTATTGTAATAGATTTTGGAGTTTTCTCAAAATTCGAGCTAGTTTGTTATTAGAATAGCACCTCAATGGCGTTTAAACTTCATGTGCACTGATCTCCTGCCCAATCTGTGCTTCAAAACAAGTTTTTGATCTAAAAAGTGGGGTTTGAAATCTGAAAATTTGCGTTTTCTGTCGGGAAAGACGATACAGCTACAGAGGTTGACTGACCGCTACAGCTTTACCGCTGTGGCACTCAGTTGACCGCTGTGGCAGTCATCAGGAATTTAGTGGGACCGCTGTGGCGGTTTGTTTTCCGCCATTGCTATACCACCATGGCGGTCTGCAGACCGCTACAGCGGTACTTGCAGATTCTGGAGCTGTGCAGTTCCCTGGCAGGGCATTCTTTATCGAGTTTTTCACGTTGGTTCTTACTAGAATGATATGAAACTGATAAAACACGAGAATTAATACACTTCTAATTCTTTTACAGGCATAATAGCTGAAAATCAAGAACAAGTACCTCAATTCCAAGGAGCGGTGCCCCAAAATGTGGAGGTGCCCGTTTATGAAAAACTCTCCACTCGCCAAAGTAAACGGCTACACTTGAGCCAGAAGTCCATTCCTCTACCATTGGAGCGAGGATTTGACATAACGGATGTGGAAAGGCGGTCTCCGAATTTTTGGAGCAGGTTAGTAGCGACCAAGTGGACTCGCTTGGTCCGAAACCTAGGTGATTGCAATGAGTCTTAGGTAAGGTAATTATATGCCATGGTACAGGCAGATGATGTAGCGAAGACTCCCTGGGCTCATGGTAGGGGAGCAATATATAGTGATCGTTTTACTGCTGAAGCCAAGAAATGGTTACGCATTGTTAGTCATCGGGTCCGCCTTTCATCGAAAACCTGTGATGTGATCTATGCCCGCGCCCTTGTTATTGCCGATATACAGGTAAATGTGGAGGCATAGGTCATTGTAGAGTGGAAGGAGTTTGCGGATAGAGATGGGGGAAGATTGATATTCGCTTCCCTAATCAACTTCCTATGCAAGAGGGATAAGGTTCCAAATAAGGATGATGATGATGATTGGGTCCAGCCTGATCCCCCTTTCCATCCGCTGCGAGCGAAGGGTTTTGGGACCGCGATTGTCAGTTAGAAAAGGAGGAAGGTGGACGATGCAGGCGAAGGGGGAAGTGGAGCTGGGGCTGACACTGGAGCTGGGGATGATACTGAGGTTGGGGTTGGAGGTGGTGCTGAGACTGGGGCTCCTCATATCCAGGGCCTCTTTGAGCGCATAGATTCGCGCTTTTATGGGATGGTAACCATATTCCAGACAATGTCCCCAGTTCATCAGGTGCTACTGCTAACTGCCCTACACAGAAGGAGATGAAGGGGTATTTTGATACCCAGACGCAGATGAGTAAGTTACTCACTAGCCTCTAGACTACATACACCACCCTGGCTAAAAACCACGATATGCTTCGCAATGATTTTGATAAGGAGAGGATAAAGAACAAGGCGCGCGACAGGCTTAACATCAGATCTTTGAGGGTCACTAAGGGAATGTGCGATAACATATACCCCATTGTGCCGATGCTAGTGGAGGATGATGATGACTCCGAGCAGTGCTCCTTCGAGAGGAGGCCCGGAAAGATGGCAAACAAGGTGGATTAGATGACATTGGTGGTAGCTCGGATGATGATGGTGCAACCAGCATGCGGAAGGCCTAGAGATTCCCCGTTCCCCTTTTTTTATTATGCTTGGTTGCCCTTGTAGGGCCTTTTATTTCCAGACAATCTTTTCATTTGGTTTGCCTTGTTGGCTTAGATGTTTGAAATAATTTCTATTGGTTTTCTTTTTGGTTTAGATTTTGGTGGTTTGGTCTTATATTTTGGACCATTCCTTTTTGGTTTTTAAGTAATTTGGGTTGTATTAGCTGCTTTGGATGATTTATCGCCCTTGTCGGGTTTATTTTATGTGATTGCTGTCGGTAGACTTTTTGTCGTGTTTCTATTTTTGGCTGAAATCAAAGCAGGGGAAAGTAATGCAAACAGGGGAAAAATCAGGTCTCTGATCTCAGGCACATCGCATCGATAATCTTTCAGACCGCTCTAGCAGTCCCGCTTCAGCGGAGTAGGGATCGCAACGACTGTCATGAGAGCACCAGGTAATCGCTACAACGGTGAATAAGCTGCCATGGCGGTGCCGTCATAGCGGCTGAAGGACTGCTGTCGCAATACCACTGAATAGTAGTGTTCAACTTTCGACAGTTTGCACACATGGAACAATTCAGATCGAAATATAACGTAACACCTTCTCCTACGTAGATACCAATTGGGACCGTCCAAGTACCAATTGAATCCACTGAGATACCAATTTGACTGAAGTAGCACAATTTGAAAGAAAGAAGGAAATTTCCTAAATGCCCTATAGCCTCTCGTGAATGGGTACGGTCTACGTACAATTCCATGAGACTCTACTAGACATTGCTCTTGTTCTCGTGAGACCGGTAACCTAGGCTCTGATACCAACTGTCACAACCCATTTTAGGACCGTGTGGACACCTGTCTTTTTCATCTCGATAGGCGAACCCTCTCAATGAATAACACATCAATTAAATAAAGACGATTCATTTAAACCAATAGATATTTAGAAGTAACAACGGAGCATCATAATATATTCAATAAACTCAAGATTTAATATGATTACAACAATTTAATGATTACAGACTCGATCTAACTTCCCATGACCTGGTCTAGACTATTACAAGAGAGACTAAATGATTCCAGATTACCACTACATTCTAAGACTCAACCTCCGTCCCGGAATGAAGTGAGAAGAGGCCTTCCAGATAGTCACCGCGTATTTCTGCTTCATACTACAACTAACCACCTGAAACAATCTACACCCCAAAAAGGATGTAGCAAGTGCTATATCAGTACAATCCACGCATACTGAGTAAGTATCATAAGCCGACAATGGTTAGAAACATATATAAGTAAAACAATTCACAGATAACATGATAGTAACGAAACCAAGTCATACGTCTATCTACCGCGCATTATAACATCAATACCTTTTAAATAATTAACTTCCCTCTAATAACCATAAGACAATTTCACAAAAAACTCGCAATTCATATATCACTATATCGTTCGCGTTTAGTCGAAGAGCCAACTCCTTATCATAAAACACTTTACCCTACACCACTTAGAGACCAATATGTAATTGATTTTATAGACGATCTAAGGAATAATTCGACAAGTATAAACAACAACTATCACACCAAGCGCACACCATCGCCTAAGTAGAGCATCTAATCCCAAATGTGCCAAGTCTGAATATATCAAATCCGAATCCGACATCACTAGTACAACACCAAACATCTCAATCAAAACCCATGGTGTAATGCTATGGAAATGTTGTATACACATGTGGTCCGGACGGAAATATCGACATCTCAGTAGGACAATCCAGTATGACTCGCAAAGTCTAAGTGCCACCTGTCCCGGATCTTTGCCTAACAGACAGATGGAACCTCGGATCTTTTCCCACGGGGGTTCTTACCAGCACCACTCTGGGGGACTTGCGGAGTCCATGCACCCAGTCAATCAACGATTCTGGAAATAACATCGGATATCAGCCATCTCACATAAGTAAAACCGAGCCCAGCTCATCAAAATGTTTTATCAAGTATCATCAGTATCTTAACAGTGTATCATAAAAATGAGAGTGCGTGCAATGCATGTATTAACATCAATATTCATGCTTAGTATCACAAGTACCAACAGTGGGTACGCTAATAATATATCTGAATCACAAATACCAACAATGGGTATGCCAATAATATCGTAATCGAGATGATAAAATAGAATCCAACATCTATCAATAACTCAAGGCATCAAGCTAGCACAATAGAACAATCAATCACAACACAATAGAATGGCTAGTCCCAAACACACAAGAGGTTAATTAAGTCGATATACCTTATTACCACTTCCCTTAATCAGCCTATTAGCTTAGAACAAGCAATTTCACCTTCTACTCACAATTATTCGTCCCAACTCAGTCTAGACCTCAATCACAATTGTTGGTACATTTTATCCTTCCATTTATTAACTAGGCTTGCTACTAATGGCATAACACAACTAATTGTCATACCCCATTTTAACCAGGTTAAATTAGAAGTACAACATATTGGTGATTCCTATTTTATTTATTTTAAGGAGTCGCCACCTAATTATTTATGGTGAATTAGGACACCTAAAGTTTAGTAAAGTTATGTTTAAAGTTAACTCCGTTTTAAAAGTCTGCGAAACCAAATGATTCTAGGTAAGGGTTCAATTAGTCTAAATGGAAGGTATTAGGCATCCTTTAAGACCCATTAACAATGGTTAACCGACCGGACTTATGTTATTTAATTAAGGCTAAAATGTAGATGTAAATATTTAAATATTTAAGAAAATATCTTGTAAGTATTGCTAAAGTTATAGATAGTAATAGAATGTTATTTAAAATAAAACTTGTAGAAAAGTAATAGTTGCATAAAAGAGTTTAGTTACAAATGAACTAAAAGAAACAGGATGTGTAATGTTTATATGTTTTTGGAGAAAATGACTAACAAATTTAAAATAGTTATTTAATAAAGTTTTATAGAAAGACTATTAGTTCAACATATATTGTGCGAAGGTTGTTTTAAACAAATATGTATTTCAAGTGTTGGAAAGGAACTAAAGTGAAAAGGTTATCCGTTGAAACTAATTTGCTTTTTATTTCTTAGAATAAGCTAACGTTAGTGTAAGATTTGTGACGTTTTAAACTTCTAAGATAGTAAACATAAATTATGATTCCCTTAGCCAAAAGATGTAGTCATGCTATTTTGAAAATTAATTACTCAAATAAATGTTATAGATACTATAAATAGTTTTAAAAATAGAAGTGAATGTAATTTGTGGAATTAACTACCCATTACTAAAGCTAACCCACTAATTTTACTAGAATTCATCTAAGTTAGGAAAACAAACAAAGTAACGGGTTAGTCAAATAATACAAGTTAAATGCGCAAACAAAATAGAGACTGAAATGAAATTAAATGGGCTCGACCTATTTTTCTGGACTGCTGTGGATCTGACTACTATTGGGCTTCGGCCCAGTAGCAATTTTATATGTTGCTGCTGTTGTCAAGCCTATTGGGCTTTGGCCCAGATTTTATTTCCCGTTTGGCTGCGGATTGGCTGCTACTATATGGGGGCTGACTCGAAGAGGTCATGTTGGGCTTTTAGCCCAACGCCAAATGTGGAAGAAAACGAGCCCCCTCGGACTCGTATGCGGTAATCATGCATAAAACAAAAGAAAAGGATTAAAATATGATCAGCGAATGAAGTTAAAACGTGTAAAATATAACTAAAAAAAACAAATTAATAGATTATGTATATTATTATGCATATTTAGGTGTATCTTATGTGCACACAATTCAGCCACCACACACTACATATAAACAAGGCAACAACCAACATAGATGAATCAAACCGTATAACATCTATTGTGCATTAGACGCGGGAGAGTTCAGACATATACAGTGGTTGATATATGCACAGTATTCAGAGTATATTTGGTATAACTGGAGGGTATATACTGATATGCAACCCCTGTATACACCAGGGGTATACTAAGGTTCATATACTCGTGTATACTTCGAGGTATAACATACAACAACAGGAAATCAGCTAGGGAATATGCAAAGATAAACCAACATGAGCATTCTAGAGCATAAGTATAAGATAGACAGCTGGCATAACGTTGATTATGTAAACAGGTCTTTTGGCAGTTTCCTTTTTTACATGTTAACTGGGCATACTCATTGTTATATCCCACATTCTTGCGTATTTGGATAATTCGAGATAATGGCGAAAGGTCAATAGCAAGACTATAATTTTGATCTTGTTGGGTGCATAAGTTGTTTATGAAAATTTTGAAGTGGGAATATTAAGAAAGGTCAAGGGTATAAAGGGAAAATTCGCAATATGACTCGTTGAAATATAAGGAGGACGAAGGGCAAATTTGGAATTTGGAAAATAATTTTTCATGGATTGTAAAAAAAAAAAAGGGGTGGGCTTGGTAATGGGCCATGTTTGGCCATCCACTTCTTGGTGGGCTTAAGCCCACATGGAGTTTAATGAACCAAATAAAAGATGACAAAGTCATCTTATTTTCCCATAACTTTCTAGAATTTTCAAGAAATTAAAAGAACAAGAAAGAAGGAGAAACTTCTCCAAGGCCATTTCAATTTCGGCCAAGTGCAAAAATTGCCAAGGAAATTGACAAAAATTTCTTCAAAAATCATTTCATACCAATTGAAGGATTCTTAGCAAGGTGGAGTGGTTTTTGGAAGGATAAAAAATTCATATTCTTGCAAATTGGAAGTATTAGCCAAGTGAAGAAGTGAGGAGAAAGGTAAGAATTCATTCTCTTTACATGTTATGGATATTTTTGCATGTTGTAGTGTACAAAGATGGATGAAATTCATGAGGAATATGGAAGTGGGGGGTGGTGGCCGTGAGGTAGCATGTGTGTGTGTAGAAATCATGTTTTAATTATTTTATCTAGTAATTGGTTGTTATTGTTGTGAATGTTATGTTGATAATGGAAGTTGAATGATTTTGGAGAGGTTGTAGTTGTATATGCATGATGTATAGCCGTGTATATTTGGTGAATCATGAAGGAATGTGAGCAAGTTTTATTTGCTATGTTGGTTGTTGTGTTGTGGATTTTATATTGCAAATAAAAGCCTAATGAGCTTAGTGAAGTATTAGTAGTTGGAGGCTTGTCTTGGAAGATTATGTAAATTGAATATTATGTTCCTACATGTATGGAAGATAATGATATTAGTATGGTGTTGTTGGAATATATATATTGTAAGGTTGTTATTGTTTTTATTGGAGTTGGAAGGTTTTGAAAGAAGTAGTAAATTGATTAAGTTGTTATAATGTGTCTTGGATTGAATATGGAAATTGTTAGTGTGGTTGTTGAAATTATGTTGATAGTTTGGCCGGGTTGAATTCCCGGGATTGTTGTTGATTGGAATTGGTCAAGTTGAACTTTGTGGGATGGAGTATTTACAGGGGAAGTACTGCCGAAATTTCGGTAGCCAAGTATTATCTTAAGATTCCAATTCTAAATGCTCTAACCAAAGTTTGGTAAATGTGACCAATTTATAGATTTCGGCGGATTTGCAACTTGAATTTGGGATAGTATAAGGAGCGGAAAGAGGTATGTAAGGCTTCACCCTTCCTTCTATGGCATATCTTAGGCATACTAGGTTGGATACGAGCCTCGGGGACAACTCCATTCTTCGAAATCCGCACCTAAAGTTTCCCCTTTTTCATTCAGTAGAATTGAATTAGAAATTGTGTAAAATGTTGGAAAACCTTCCTAAACATATAGAACTTGCATAAATATGACCCGACTACCTCAAAACCCTCACAAGTGACGTCATGAAATATAATGTACGTAAATTTGGTACGCCGCCTCATTTGACCCGAGGTGGGCCCATTGCTCCCGGATTTTCCCTATTGCTCCGTTTGACTTATTTTGGAGTAGAATCTAAAGGAAACTTTTGATCCTTGTTCCGATTATCAAACGATAAGTACCGCACCATTCTAATGCAAATATGTCTATGATGACCATGATAACGATGACGCTAAGGAAGAGAATACGTCTATGATAAGTGTGAAAAGAATGATCTCATGACTAAGAGTGTTAAGATAAGGACCCAATATGAATACGAGAGTGTCAAACTAGTTCTTGATTTTTAATTCTATTCCTTGATTATGATACCCTCTTCTAAAGGTTCCAAAGTAGATGAATTGATTTCTATGTCATCCATTATTTCATTCTATGCTTACTTCTAATGCTATTCTTCGTTGATAGTTTCGCCTAAAATACTCGTTCCTTCGAGGTGAGACAAAGCAATCACGGTTATTTCATAATGTAATCGGAGGTCACTGACCTTACGTCACTCCGACAGATACATGATTTTCTTTGGATTCTCCTGCACGCTGAAATAATATATGTATATGAGGTATGTATATGAGATATGTATATGATGTGTATATGTATATGGGGGAAGGGAAAGGGACATATGTTTCATTGCCACCTGGTCAGCTGGCGTTATCATCCTGGACGCGGGATACCCGGACGCGGGATATATGGGCGAGCCGATGTATTTCGGCGCTATGTGGGCGAGCCGACGTCGTTCGGTGCTATGCTATGATATGATATGATATGACTTGATATAATATGATATGCATTGATATGACATGATATGATACAACATGATACGATACGGCATGATATGATACGATATGGTATGAAAAAAGAAGAGACATGATATGGAATAAACTCTATTTTCTATGACTATGAAAAAGAAATGTTTTTTTTTCTATATAAGGGAAAACGAAGCATGCATGGTATCCGGCCTAAAAGGGAATTCCTATGTACAGGTTACTTTCTTATCTCATTACATGTCCTATGATTCCATGATATCGTTATTCGTACTTTATGTTCCTGTTTATATTATCTTCCATGCCTTACATACTCGGTACACTATTTGTACTGACGTCCCTTCTTGTGGACGCTGCGTTTCATGCCGCGCAGGTCAGCAGGTAGACGGACCTGATTCCTAGGAGTTTTATCAACAGTAAGTGGCAGCGCTCCAGTTGTCCCGGAGCCTCAGTCCCTTGGTACTATTTTGTGTATATATTCGGGCACGGCAGTACTCGGCCCTTCCTATGTATATGTGTACTATGTTTAGAGGCTCGTAGACAGATATGTACAGTTAGATGTTTTGTACTTTTGATGGTCCTCGTTGTTGTATAAAGTGCTAACCGAGTTTGTTAGCCTATGTTTATAACTATGCTACTAGTGGTAATGGTAAGTAGAACAGAAAAAAAAATATGATGCAGTTCATACGGCCCACTTAGTAATAAGAATACGATATGAGATAGAGGGTGCTCGGTACAAGTATCGGGTACCCGTCGCGGCCCTAGTTGGGTCGTGACACTCATACACGGAGTTAATTTTGCAGATAAAGGGAGATGGGGAGGGGATACACATGTGCACAAGAGGAGAAAATAAACAGAGAAAACAGGGAAACATTTTGGAACACATGGTGCAGGGTAGAAAAATAGCAATTCGAGACTCCATAAAATACATACTAAGTGTGGCAATCAATTAACAACCTAATGATTTTAATTAAAACAGGGACTGCTCACAGTCAGCGTGTTAGTAATTCCCAAACAAATTCTTAAACAACAAGCTGAATCTGAGTATAGATAACTCTTATATATTAGGACTTAGAAAATGAGCCAGTAGGCATTCGTGAATTAGCAAATAATCACCTGGAAGTATAATACATCTAGAACTAAGCATTAGTTCATTTTTTATGGAACAAAAGCAGCAGTTAATTCCCCCCCCCCCCCCCCCCTCCCAAAATGGGTATCAAAGTGCAACAGCAATGCATATCAAATTTGCTCAAAGTGCAACCATAGCTTGGCCAAAACGCAGTAGTGATTTCAGCCTCAAAAACCCAATAAGATTTTTAGTCAAAGTTTACAGCGATTAGCAGTCTCAAAGTGCAGTGTTGGGACATTAATTATAGCATTTGTCTGCCTCAGGAATACAGCAGAAACATAACAACAGGAGTGTATGTCTCAAGATAACACCAATCAACCCAAATGCAGCAACGAGTGTAGTATCTATTTGCCATTTATCTTGGACTTAAACTATTCAGGGATCCTTCAATGATGAATTAGTGCAATCTTTTGAGCTAATCAGGCAAACATAGTGATGCTATTAAACAACTGCAGCCTTCAAACAAAAAGCTTTCTTAAGTCCTATTCCTAGATATTTGACTAAACCCCAATTTGTATGTATAACACCGAACTGTGAGGGTATTTAAATGACCAAAGTAGTAAGAAAGACTAAAATGCGACTTATATCTTGTATCATCAAGAAAACTAAACAGAATCTATCTTTTAAATCTGCATAACTCTTAGCTTGGCTTATACCAAGATGCATTAACATGTAGACATAAGCATAAAAGGCGAATGATGAAAACAGAAGAAAAGACACAATGATTTAAAGCCACCTCTTCCTCTATCCAGCATAAACAGAATAATAGGTTATTGACACAAATGTACATTCCACAAGCACAAACTGATGACTTCGAGTAAAAGAGTACAACAACACTCTTATCCAATTCGGTGGGCATACACAGTTCTGGACAAATATATTTTAACAGAATTAATCAAATAGATCTTACCTTTCTAAGTTAGGCATATGGTCGTTCATGTTTGAACAAAGGGACGGACTCAAATTACCTAAACATATAAGCTATACATTTCTGGTGGCAACAGTAACTCATGGAACACACAATCTTTATCTCGAAAATTTGACGATATGAGCCTGTTCCGACACCACTTATACTAACAAACAAGGTATTGTTCGGTCATATAATCAAAAATGTTTTTATCAACTTCTTCTCTAGCAACTTTAACCTATTCGTATTTTAGTCAAAAACACTGGATTGGCATCATAAACCGAATAACGTCGATCGTATCAATCAAGCTACTAGATACAACTCATATTTTATATCTAAAACGTCATCGACAAACAGACAACAAACATTCCAAATTCATGGTACTTAACACATAACAATCTGAAGAGAATCCAATAGCCTCAAACACATAATAGAACGCGAACACATCGGAAACTTAGATCCGAAATAAGGAGAATGCACTGACCTTTTGTTGGCGCAGTGAACTGGGGCGTCGAGGCCTCGAATCTACTCTCGTATTGATAGATTTGAAACTCGAGTCAACAAATTAAAATGTCTTTGTTGTAATTAAAGTTCTTTTGCCGAGCAGCGACGAAAGTTGATTGAATTGTGGAAACTTAATTTTTCAACACAAATTCCATAACAGAGAGTATTCTCTGATTTGAAACAAAAGTTCAAGACCCGATTTTTGAAAATGAAAGAAAACTCAAGATTTTTAGAAAATACTCATGTATCACCAATCCATGTCCGATCAGTCTCTCTCCCTCGGCTAAGAACTAGAGACGTATTTATAGGAAAAGGTTAGGGTTTTTTTTGTATTGAAGAAAAGAGAGGAGCGTATGAGAGAGAGATACGAAGGAGCAGGAGACAGGCATGGGGGACAACAGTGAGTGGAGGGAGCGGGGAACGTGGGAGAGAGAAGGAAGAGAGGAGAAGGGAGGGGCGGCTGAGAATAGAGAGAGTGAGGTGAAAGAGAAAGAGATTAGGTTTTGTTTGGTTTAGAAAAATAGGAAAGTGTGGGCCGGGTTGGGCATAAGGTATTGGGCTAGACTGGTAAAGTCGTAAAGTGGATGATGTCTCCGGTTGTCTTCGGAGGCTTCAATGATAATTCCTGTAAAGTTCAGGGTAAAGTCGTTAGAGTTGGTAAAGTGAATGATAAAGTAGGGAGTAAAGTCATAGTGTAGTCGTCTGGCTTATGCATATGAGGCTGTATAGCCGAATGATGCACACGGTTGTCTTCGGAGACTTAATGATAATCCCTGCAAAGTTCAGGATAAAATCGTTAAAGTTGGTAAAGTAAATGATAAAGTAATTGGTAAAGTAAAGTGATAGTGTAGCCGTTTGGCTAATGCGGAAGAGGCTGAATAGCCAAATGATGCCTCCGGTTGTCTTCGGAGACTTAATGTTGATTCCTGTAAAGTTCAGGGTAAAGTGGTTAAAGTAGGTAAAGTGAATGATAAATAATTGATAAAGTATAGAGTAAAGTGATAGCATATCCGTTTGGCTGATGATGTTGACGGTATCGTGACAGGCCAAACTAATGACACGTAATCCTGATTTAATTCGTCTTCAATCTTGACAACCTACAAAACAGGTATATTTGTTAATAAAGTCATAAAGTTATTGTGATAAAAATAAAATTAAAGATAAAGTTGGAAATAAAGTCGTTTGGCTTTTGAGGCGAAGCCATAATGGGCCAAAGGATGATTTTCTGTCATGATTGATAGACTTGACTGTTGATCTCGCGGTTTTAGGTTCCTGCACTCAAAGAAAAATTCTTAGTTCGGGAGGAGGGAAGTTGATTCGTGTTGACTCGAAGCTTGACGTTGTTGGCGCTCCGTTCGTATTGTTTGTTTGGGTCTTGTGATCTCCGTTCAAGCCCCGATAGATGAACAGTAGTGAAACAATTGAAAGAAAGTGTTTCATTTGAAAGGTATGTATGTAAGTATATGTATAAGGAAAGATATATACGTAAGTATATGTATATAAGAAAAGATATATATGTAAATGTATATATATGTAAGTTGTAAAATATTCTGCCAACTTTAGATTGTGACACTTCCAAAGTCATTGGTTTATAATACTTCCTGTCTGGTAGCATTAATCTTGTCGATGTACAACCGTTCTTTTGTCTATATCTTTTCAAAATATGCCCCCGTTTTGGGTTCAGAAGAGTATGCTAAATTTATGTTGTGGTGTGACCGAACCTTGTATAGGTTTCCTACGTATCCCACCAAAGGAATCAGGTCAGAACGTAGTTCGTAAGGTTCATAAAAAATGGTTTGAGAATTTAATAAAGAGACCGAACCCGATGTGGATTGCCTACGTATCCCACCAAGGGAATCAGGTCAGCGTAGTTCTATTATGTAAATGGTAAAAATTTTGTCAGATTTCTACCTAACTATGACTGACCCGTATGTTGATAGTCTACGAATCCCGCTGAGGGAATCAGGCTATGTGCAGTTCATCCTTGCATAAGGATTTTGGATTTTCTGTTATAATGCAACCGAACCCTATGTGGGCTGCCTACGTATCCCACCACGAGAATCAGGTCGGAACGTAGTTCGTACCTTGTTAAAGGAAAGGTTGCAAACTAGGCTGTCTAACCTATTGTTGTCCTTGATTTCTTCTTGACTGATAGCTTTCATGCTTATATCATTGTCTATCGGTTATTTCAATTTCTTCCGAGTAGGATCTTATTTTTTCCTCTTGTTTTCCTTTGTTACTCTCTCGAGACGTATGTTATTTGTTCATCTTATGTCACAACCATAGAGTTGGCAGATTTGATAAGTAAAGTAGAAAATAACAATAATAGATGATTAAGGAGAATCAGAAATGCATTCATAGATTTCGCAATTAGGCTTCCAAAAGATGAAGCAAAGCAAACAAAAGTTTTGGGCATGATTCAAGCTTCAATTTAAAAAAAAAACAAGTTCACTACATGTTCAAACTACCAAGACTCCCGGCGAATCAGGGACGGAGTACAAGTCCGATTCTTCAGAGTCTCTCCTAGTTCGGCACCCCGTATGGTCGATGTCTCGGTATTGTGAGTAGTTGCAGCAGTAATCTTCATGTGTGTTTGTCTTTGGATTGTTCCCACGGGAGCGACAAAGTTGATGACATGCCCCTTTCCACCCTTCCAATTGACGCACTGGCTTCTTTCAAATCTTGGCATCTTCGTGAGCAGGTAAAGGCTTGTTGACCACATTGGGCCTAGCTCCAGTGAGCTTGATCGCTCCTTCCTTGATCAAGGCTTCGATTTTGTTTTTAATCAGTGTCGTGCCCAGCAACTCCAGAATGGTATGCACAACACTTGGAACCATCAAACCATCTTGGAATAGGATCGGGAATTTTCCCTTCAACCGGTTGTATCAGACCTGCAGCTTTCAGTCTTTCGAATAATTGAGCCAAGGGTTCAGCGAACAGAGTGTAATTACAGGTAATTTTGATGTCGTGGTTTGGACGGGCTTTAGGTGTAGTGTGTGGTCGATTTTGGTAAGTTGGAGCTTGAACGGATTGATATGGACGTGGGTTTTGATGTGGAGGTGCTCGAGGTTGGTAGTAGTTTGCTTGGGCGTTGTAGACAGGGTAAGGAGTTAGTGGAGCTTGGTAGGGTTCAATGTAGTGGTAAGGGTAGAAAGGTTGTTGTGGGTGGTTAAAGTATGTAATGGCTTGGCTTGGCCTATGCCCTTGGATGTTCATGATTGCAGCTACGTCTTCTTTCTTCCTTTTAGTCCCACTGATAGAACCAGATTGAATAGCTTTGTTTACAGCTTGCAAAGCTGTAAGATCCTGAATCTTTCCTGATTTGATTCCTTCTTCTACGGCTTCTCCCGTTCGGACAACTTCTGTGAATTTTTGTCCCATCATACCTATCATTTTCTCATAAAATACGCCAGTCTGGCATTCAATGAAGGTGGCAGTCATTTCTCTATCATTCATCGGAGGTTGAACCCTGGCTGCTTCTGACCTCCAACGCAGTGCATATTCACGGAACGACTCAGTTGACTTCTTAGTTAACTTAGTCATGTAGACTCTATCTGGTGTGATATCGGTGTTGAAACTGAATCTGTCCTTGTGAGGTAACGATGACGTCTTTGACCTTGTGAGGTAAGGATGGTCGGCCATCGAGTGTCAACACGAATCAACTCTTTGGGAATAAAAAGAAACACAAAGTGCAAATGATGTCAGTCGTATTAACATATCTAGGTAAAGTCATGATCACGTAAAGTCATAAAGTTAAACAAGTTGTCAAACAAATGTATACGAGTATATCAAACAATAGCGCGTCCTAATATGCATGTGACCTCTTTGTGCCAGAGGTAGGCCTAACGTTTGTTTGAAGGGTAAAGTGTGCCATAATACGTCATCCCGTTGCTTTGATTAAACAAATTCTATTTCCCCAAAATAGAGTACAAAAGTAGTGTAATATTTATTACATGTCAAATGAGTACAATATAAAATGTTTTCTAATCTAAGTAAAGTAAATATGACATCTAGCTCCATTTTGTGATGCCTTTGGTCTTCGTCATTTGTTGATCACGAACGTACTCTAATGTGAAGTCCATACCTGTCATAGAAACGTTAGTCATTCCCTCCCCCCTAAAGTTTAATTAGTTAAAGCAAATAGTCCATATTTAGGCACAGTTATCCTTCAAACATGCACATAAAGTATGATTAGAGTCACTTGGGGTCGTGAACCCGCTTGGACGTTTAGGTAAAGTTGTCTAATGGATTTAATACACCAAGGGTATTAAACCTCCTAGGTCATGAAATGTATGCTCTTAATAAAGGGTGTTGGTTTAGCTCTATCCTAGGTTGACTAAGAGTGGGTTTACTAGACGCAAGGGTCCCGAGCGGACTACTCGAGTGAGAAGGCTACGCGGTCTCCGTTATTCGGACACCCCGCGCATACGCCAACTCTCCTAAAAT
The DNA here is from genome assembly GCF_019175385.1 of Lycium barbarum. Lineage (NCBI taxonomy): Eukaryota > Viridiplantae > Streptophyta > Magnoliopsida > Solanales > Solanaceae > Lycium > Lycium barbarum. The sequence goes on from NC_083340.1 coordinate 28,551,662, forward strand.
TTGGGATTTTGAAAGAAATTTGCGGATGCGCAAAACACACCTCGCGTGTACGTGTGATAGTGTGAATTTCCAGATGTGGAGGAAAGTGAAACGGAATGACAATTTATCAAAGCAGTAACACTTAAACAGTTTATATCAAACAAACAATTAATCACGCAAACAATTTGTAACAGTTTAGGCAAATAAAGTAACTAAGTTAGCACACAAAGCCTAATTAAATCTAAGTCTGTTATGGTTAGAACCTAGGTAGAGTCCCCAGCGGAGTCGCCAAGCTGTCATACCCCATTTTAACCGGATTAAATTAGAAGTACGACATATTGGTGATTCCTGTTTTTGTTTATTTTAAGGAGTCGCCACCTAATTATTTATGGTGAATTAGGACACCTAAAGTTTATTAAAGTTATTTTAAAGTTAACTCCATTTTAAAAGTCTGTGAAACTTAAGATTCTAGGTAAGGGTTCAATTAGTCTAAAGGGAAGGTATTAGGCATCCTTTAAGACCCATTAACAATGGTTAACCGACCGGACTTATGTTAGTTAATTAAGGCTAAAATGTAGATGTAATATTTAAATGTTTAAGAAAATATCTTATAAATACTGCTAAAGTTATAGATAGAGATAGGATGCTATTTAAAGTAAGACTTGTAGAGAATAATTATTTGTATAAAAGAGTTTACTTAAAAATAAACTAAAAGAAGCGGGACATGTAATGTTTATATGTATTTGGAGAAAATGACTAACAAAAATAAAATTTTAAAGGTTTTATAGAAAGACTATTAGTTTATTGTATATTGTGCGAAGGTTGTTTTAAATATGTATTTCAAGTGTTGGAAAAGAAATTAAAGTGAAAGAATTATTTGTTGAAACTAGTTTGCCTTTTATTTCTTAGAATAAGCTAACGTTAGTGTAAAATTTGTGACGATTTAAACTTCTAAGATAGTAAGCATAAATTATGATTACTTTAGCCAAAATATATTGTCATGTTGTTTTTGAAAATCAATTATTCTAATAAATAAATAGTATAGATACTATAAATAATTTTAACATAAAAGGGAAATGAAACCCATGGAGCTGACTGTTAGTTTCTCTTTGAATTAACTACCCATTACTAAACTAAACCCCTTAATGTCACTAAGGTTCATCTAAATTAACAAACAAAATGTTAGCCATACAATACACATTAAATGCACACAAAATAAAATAGAGGAGTAGATGTAATGTGAATGGGCTCAACCCATTTTAGACTGCTATGATCTGTTGCTATTGGGCTTCGGCCCAGCGAAATTTAATAGATTGTTGTGGATGGGCTGACTCGAGAGGAGGATTCCGTTGGGCTTTGTCCCAACGCCGAATGCGGGAGATGACGAGTCGCTTGGACTCGTATGCGATAGTCATGCATAAAATGAAAGAAAAGGATTAGTATATAATCAACGAATAAGGTTAAACATGTAAAATATAACTCAAAACAAATCAGTAGATTATGTACATACTGTGTATATTTTGGTATATCTTAGGTGTACACATTCATTTGGCAATCAACAAAACACGATACAATATAAAGCAACAGAGAGATCAATAATTGCTTGGCTATGATACCCTTAAAGGTTTTGAAATTCAAACAAATGTTCAGTGGATTCTACAACTGCAGGGAAAGGAAAACTGGTAACATTTGATGTTTTTCAGCCAGTTCTCAGAGAGGGAAAAGAAAAGGGAAACATCAAGTATATCTTCAGTTAACAGAGAAATCTGAACTTAGAATGGGTTTGAGACGATATCGTAAGAACCAACAACCAACAGATTGTCATCGAACATTATGGCTCAGTTATCTTGTGTAGGGAACAGCAGATAAACACAGATTCAGAGGAGAATGAACTGGGTATTAAACTAAGTTTGGGACCAAGGATGAGATTGCCCCTTTTCGCACCCAGAACCAGTTATGTCACTAAATGTTAATCAGAGTTAAAGAAAATGGCTATCGACTTAAAACAGATTCGAACTAGCAAGCGATAATATACAAAGGGAATCACTCAATAGGAACAAAGATATTTAATTGATGCAGCATGATGTATCACATTAAGTCTCAGATGAACCAAACTAATATTAGGCAGAGGGTTTTAATAAAAATGTGCCACAGATTTGTAGGTGGTTCCTCGTACGAATTCAACCACAAAAGACCAATTTAGAGTGACATGTGCAAACTGGACTGGACCAATAACAGGTTAAATCATACTGATTTTATTTAAACAAGTCATAGGTGCCCGAAATCAACTAGAACTGAGCACAAGCGAATGTCAATGAACTTTCAAGTGTTATGCTAACCTATGACAGACTTATAGCAATTAAACACACACCTGATCTGAGCCCAAGTCACAGTACTTGAACACATGAAAACATAAACTCACTAGCATGTTCCAGACCCAAGCATATAGACCAATAATGGACTTAAACCTACCATGTTAACAGAAAACTAAGCATTAAGCAACTCAAGGCAGTTACCATGTTAAACTAGGCAAATGACAAGCTTGGACAGTCATGTTGAAGTCCTAAAATGTTACCTCAAGTTCATTTTACATGCAGGGCTCTTTACAGTTAGTTTGAAAAAAAACACATTGAACACCTCTACTGAGTTTAAAAACTCTCATGAGTTCATTAAGAGGGCAGATAGCTAGATACTTAAATGAATCACGACTATATTAATGTTATTCAATCAATCATACAGAGGACCAGATTATCCATGAAATAGCATAAGCACACCAAACTTAAATTAGGCAAGGACTAACCCAACAACCAGCACCTTCTATCACCAAAGCTATTAATATGTTAGTTTAACTAAGTAAGCCTCTGAATCTTGTTTTTTTTTTAGATATAAGTTGTCGTCTAAACTGATTTAAATAAGTCTAATACAAGCTAATAATTCTCAGCTGAGGCTGAATAGAATACATAGACATGTTCATTCACTTGGCTAGATGACAGGGAAGATCCATATTGAGATTGAAAACTAGTCATTAGTAGCATTTGTTATGCACAAGAGTCAAATATCAGTAGACAAAACACGCAAGCGTGCGGTTAATTTTCATTACTAACATACTCTAGACTAAGGCAGCAAATGAAACAAAAGAAACTAAGCTATGCCAAGTTAACTTCAGCAACATGATTTGACTAAAACAGTAAAGAAAGCACAAAGACTATGCTAAACATGTTGATATCCTTATAACTTGACTGAAAGTGTAAATAAAGCGCAAAATTAAACTAATTAAACTATTACTAGCAACATAATTCAGCTGAAATGGCCAATAAAGCACAAATTGAATTATATTAGACTACTACTACTAAGCATAACTAAACAAAGATAGGAATTAACGCACATAAATATATCCTAAACTAGCAATTAACATGGCCATCTTCTAACACATACACAGAAAATGAGAACCACCAGTAAACGCAGAAATAACTAAAGGAGAGGTAAGTTCACCTGTTTCGAGTGCAGTGAATTGAGACATCGACGTCTCGAATCTATGCTCGAACTCGAACGAACCCGAACCCGATTAGAGTATTAAAGTTTCAAAACGAAAAATGAAAATAGAGTAATTGTTGGTCGCGGCTAAAGTTCACCGGAAAAGGAAAAATCAAGTGTGAAGATAGTTGGGTCTCTCAAAAACTGAATCCTTCTCCTTTTTTTTTCAACTGAGTAAATCTTTCTCCCTTTATAGAGAGAGGAGCGTATGAGAGAGAGGCGCGGGGGACAGAGAGGGATGGAGGAGACAGAGGCGTGGTGGAAGTGGCAGAGAATGTGGGGGACCGGGGAGAGTGGAGATGACAGGGAGGAGCGTGGGGGTAAGGAGAGGTGGCGAGGAGAATGAGAGAGAGAGAGTGAGGGACGAAGGAGGCGGGTGAGGAGAAAATGAAACCCTAGGTTTCATTTTTGTTAAAAGGGGAGTTGGGCCGGGTCAATAATTCGTTTGGGCTGGTCGATTAATTTAAATGTGGGCTGATATAATGTGGGTTGTTTATTTGGATAGGGAAGTAATATTGTATTTGTATTTTGGGCCATTAATTTGGCTGAAAATTGTTGATCCTTCCTCCTCTATTTAGTTATTTTTGGGCCTCTAATTTAATAATTAGTACAATATATACCATGTGGAGACAATTAATAATTAACATGTAGAGAAATAAAGATTTTAAAAAGTGTTGTCTTGTAATTAATTTAACTATTCCAAACCCGAAAATGAAACGATGAAGAACATTTAAAATTTGTGATAAAGTAATGCTCGTAATGTTGAAAATAAAAGTAGCGAAAATAATAGTAGTGAAATAAAATAGAATAGTGAAAATAAAGTATTTAGCTCGTCAGTAAATTTAGAAGCCCGAGTAAATAAAATTAAATAAGGGAGGGACAAAATTGGGTTTCAACACTAATCACATATTACGGAAGTTCCTATCGTGAGACATAGAAGAATTAGATATCACTCACTACTCCCAAGTCACATAAATCCACCGATATTCAAGAAACCACATAAAAAATTCTATAGAATCTACAGGCCACAAGCCTGAACATACACAACAATACCATCCTAGGATTCCATCTCAAATCTCCAAATTCCTACACATGCATTCTCTGTTCCTTCTAGTACATGAATATGAGAAACTAACCGGGGTCTACCGAAAGGGAAGCCATAACCTACATCATGGCCGAACGGGTGCCATGAACATCCATTGATTCTTCAACTCGATCACCACACCATAATCCGCATGAAGAGCTTGGAGACAACCATGAGGCCCAAGAATAGAAATTACCATCAGAACCCTCATAAGAGATTTCAGATTAAAAGGAAGGATTTGGGATCTTAACCCACTCCTAGATCCCATCTACAACAACACTAGGTGATTCACCAATTTTTAAGCTTATATTGAGGAAGACCCATTTCCAAGATCCATGGAAGAACTCATTTTTAAGAAAAAGAAAGGTAGGAATCTAGGTTATTAACGCATTTAGGGGAAGAACATGGAAGATTGCTTAATGGGATTCGGGTGAAAATTATTGCTAACCCATCATTCTCCCACCATAGATACTTGTAATACCCATTAGATGGTTCTCTAGGTGAAGATTTATTTGGAGAAATTTACTAGGTGGAAGGAGAATTTGAAGGTCTTAGAAGGATTATCAAGACCAACAATCTGATTATTTTTTATTTCCTAAAGGACCTAGGCGGCTGGAATTTAGGGTTGGGAGAAAAATGAGACCAATTCCCGAAATGAAGTCTTAGATAGTGTTTTCACTATACGAGACTGCCCCAGTTTTAATTACGTTCACCGCTTTAGCAGTACCGCTAGGGCTGCTGAGTGGCCGCTATGGCGGCTCACTGGCCATAAGCTTTCACCGCTATGGCGGTGATTCAACTACAGCGCCAATACTGGCGCTATGGCGGCTCAGCTAGGCCTGGTGGCCCACACTTCCATCCCTCACGCGATATGCACAACGATTTCGATTGAATTGGCGATTTCCAGTACAAACTAGACGAAGACATTATTAAGGAGTCAGAGTTGCGGTCTTTCTTCGAAATTCACAGTAACGCCGAAACGGGTCGTTACAGATAACTCTAATTTCAAGTACTAGATTCATCTCATTTTACTTGTCATGTTGTCTTTTGCACCTTTTTAAAAAATACGTTAGTTAGAATAATAATTTGACTAAATTAACCTTATTTATTCTTCGATCTCAATTTAATATTTTTTTTTTGTTTTACGACATTAATCTCTTTCATATTTATTACAGTAAGAATAAAAATGAAAAAGTAAAATGTAAGGGACATCAGTTAAGTAATCATCAATGGTATTTGTCCCATGGAATTGCAAGTAAAGAGTTAAAGAGTACTAATCACAGTAGAAAATAAAGAGATAAAGGATTAGGCAAAACAAATAAAAAAATAAAGTAAGAAGACATGGTACAAATTAAAAAGGACATGGATAAGGGGTGTAAAAGATTAACAACTCTAAGTTATGAGAATTTTAATAAAGAGAGTGCAAAACGAGAAATGAAGTTTCATTCTCCATACATTTAGATGAAGTTGGAATAAAGATAACATTACAACATAAATATAATCTCACAAAATATAAGATAGACCGGATAACTTGAAGCACTATAGAAATATTAAAGTGGTAATATATATAGCACAACCTCATGTCATAAACAAGAGGGCCAATATATCATTGGACATTGATTGTATACATACATCTTCAAAATTTGAGCTTCTTCTACTCGGATGATGAGTCTAGAAGAAAATCAGAACCTGAAAGTAAGCAAACCAACAATTTAATATAAGTGTATTATTGCATCCTCTAAACATAAAATAATTGTCACCATGTATATAAACTTACTTCTAGTATTATGCAGGAATTAGAAGTTGTATGAATTGACATAAAGTCAGCTATGAAAATTGGGTTATGACAATAATGGAGTAGTTTAATTTTTCAATGTCAAACATTAAATTTTCAAGTGTTATGCCAGAAAGCGAAAAGCTAGCTTGTAATTAAATAGCTTTAATTTTCAAAAAGCTCATCCTATATTTGTGTTTCTTTTGTTGCCACATGCAGGGTGGAGTATCTATTGTGACCAGAAATTAGATGCGTGATCGGACCAGTGTGTCTGTTCACGTCGGCGAGAAATCCCTATTCTAAGAATAATATTCTAATAATAGTGCAATTGTAATTATGGTAATATGATTTGTAATTCTATTATAATAGGGTTACCTTATTAAAATAGGGTTTAAGGAGGTCGCTTATTTGTATATAAGGAGGTCATTATGTGAATACAAAGGGCAGAGAAAATTCTCCCAACATTCTTGTCTCTTCACAGCTTTTCACATCTCTATCTATAGTTTAGCATGATATTAGAGACAAGTTAGAAAGATCACGAAAAACCCTATATATACATAAATAATGCCAGTGGTAAAGGCACACGAATCACTGGTGAAGAAGACAAGACACAGAGGAAAACAATCTCTCCGTATAATATTACGTCAAATAAAAACCCGAAATTGTGGTGACACAAGTCCAATTGAAGGGTGAAAACTATGAACAATGAGCTAGATCCATGAGAACAGCCTTAGGCGCAAGGAAAAAGTTCGGCTTCGTGGATGGACCGTTCAAGAAGCCAGATGAAAAATCGCCGAATCTAGAAGATTGGTGGACTATAAAATCACTATTGGTGTCGTGAATTCTCAACACCATTGAACCGACGCTTCGCTCAACTATTTCTCATAGAGAAGAAGCGGAAAAACCGTGGACAAGTATCCGGGATCGTTTTGTGGTTATTAACGGTCCTTGGATGCAACAGTTGAAGGCGAACTTGCGGAGTGCAAGCAGAAGGGTAAAACCATAGTGGATTACTATGAAAAATTAACAAAGTTGTGGGAAGAATTGACGAATTATGAATAGATCCCGACATGTACGTGCGGTAAGTGCACATGCAATCTAGTAACTGCCTTAGAGGCCAAAAGAGAAGAAGAAAAAGCACATCTTTACCTCATGGGATAATGAGATAATGTATGAAATAGTGAGGTTTAATTTAATAATATAGGATCCATTGCCATCATTGAACAGATTCTATTCGAAACTGGTGTAAGAAAAATGTGTGGAAAAAGGTCGCACATAAAACTGAGGACCGGAGTGAAACTATAGCTTTTGCGGTGCAAGAAAAATATCTTAATCGGGCGCAAGGTGAAGGGAAAAATATTGATTTGTTTTGCACGCATTGCAAGATGTCCAATCACGATGTTGACAAATGCTTCCAACTCATTGGTCATCTGGATTGGTGGCCGGGTAATAAAAAAGGCGATGGGAAGACAGGTGGTCGGGAATGAGGATAACTACAACAACATAGATGTGGTCTGGAATCTAATTGGAAAAGAGAAAACAACCAAGTTAACATTGTGGTGACCAAGGACAGAAATTACGCAGAATCAGGACTTGTGAACATAGGCCAGACAGGACCCCCGAATTAAGCAACGAGAATTGAAGGATTGTGATTCACATGTTGAAGTCACAAAAGATGAACACTAAAGACGGATGGTAAGACTGAAAACTCATATTGAATTATTGACTTCGGGGCTGTCAACCATGTGATAAGTAATTCAGAGGAGCTGTGTAATCAACGGGAAATTCCTTAGTGTCTGGATGGAAGTGACTCAGTAGCTACTAAAGAGGGAACAACCAGGTTGAATGATATGCAAATTAATTTCTGTGTCACAACTAATTGATCTTTTAGATTGTAAGGTAAAATTTAACGAAGTTCTGTGTGTTATACAGGACTCTGCCACGAGGACGCTGATTAGAATGGGCGAACGACGAGGTGGACTTTACTACTTTCGGAACGTACCACAGATACAAGCTATAAAGGCGGAAGCACTAGACTATTCAAGCTTTGGCACAAGAGATTAGGCCATCCTTCGGTGCAAGTGACTAACTTAATTTATGCATTATGTCTAAAGAAGAGTAGTGTTAGATTAGATAAAGTGTGTGATGTCTGTCAGATGGCAAAAGAAACAAGAATTGTATTTTCATTAAGTGATAATAGCTACTGAGATTTTTGAGTTGATTCATTGTGATTTATGGGGCCCTATAGGACTCACTCTTTTTGTGGTGCCTCATATTTTTTTTACGATTATGGATAATGGTTCTCGAGCAGTGTGGATCTTTCTATTGGTTGATAAGAAACAACTGTCCCAAATCTTAAAACATTTCTTCGCTTTGGTAGACTGGCAGTTTGGTAGAAAGATGAAGACAGTTAGAAATGACAACAGAACTGAGTTCACATGTATGAAGAATTACTTCTTTGCACACGAAATTCTTTTCCAAACATCTTGCACAGGGACGCTCCAATAAAATGGAATGGTCGAAAGAAAACATCGTCACATTCTCAATATGGCACGAGCATTGAGATTTTAGTGGTCATCTTCTAATAAAATTCTGAGGAGAGTGTGTTTTCACTGCTGGAAATCTAATTAATGGGAAACCCTCTTCAGTATTGAAGGGAAAAACCCTTTGAGATTTTGTATGGAAAGGCCCCACGGTATGAAAATATAAGAATACTAGGGTCATTGTGCTACGCATACACAATGGGAAGAACAAGAGATAAATTTAAAAGTCAGAGTCGTAGGTATGTGTTTGTACGGTACCCATATGGAAAGAAAGGATGAAATTTGTTTGACTTAGAAAATAAGGAATATTTGCTCTCAAGAGATGTGGACATCTATGAGATCAAGTTCCTGTTTGCTTCAGGATCGGGTGGTTTGATAAAAAAAAATAGAGATTTCGGGATAGAGTTTATGTGGCAAAAGGGGCTTGAATATCAAGTGGGAGGAAATCGAATAAGAGAGAATACAAAAATCCAGAGAATTAAATAGACGGATACAATTGATGACACTAGGGAAGAAACTCAGATAGACATAGATGCTGGATCATAAGTCCAGACTGACTCAGACTGCATAGAGACAGGGTTGGATAGTGAACATATAGAGAATGTCTGTACATAAGAGGTTCGGACAACCTAGTCGGAGAAGCAGATGGATCGGGAAAAAGTAAAAAACATGAATCAATTCGGCTGCGTGACTATGTTACTGAAACATTCCGAAGGTAAAGTTCATTAGATCGCCCACTTGCCCCTCAACAACCTTCAGGTGCACCTTATTATCTAGTTCATTAAATAACTTGTGACAATTTTTCTTTGCGACACCGAAATTTTGTTGCAGCTGTTACTACCAGAAATGAGCCGAGATACTTCTCAGAAGTGTGAAAAAGGAAACATTAGAGGATAATGGAACATGGACGCTGGAGACATTGCCATCGGAAGAAAGCACTCAGATGCAGATGGGTCTACAAGATCAAGTACCACTCTAACGATACCATTGAGCGTTGTAAGGCCCGTTTAATTATTTTCGGAAGTAAGCAGGAGGAAGGAATCGACTACAATGAGACCTTTTCTCTAGTTGCTAAAGTGGTGACTGTTCGGACATTTTTGGTAGTTACGGCTACTCGAAATTGGAAAATGCATCAGATAGATGTTCACAATGCCTCCTTGCATAGAGACCTCAAGAATGAAGTCTATATAAAATTACCCTTGAGATTTTGTATTTCCAGTTCGGGAAAGGTATGTCGTCTCCAAAAATCTCTATACGGATTGAAGCAAGCTCCACGGTGTTGGTTTGCTAAGCTGTCAAGCGCTTTGCCAAAATATGGATTCAAAAAATCGTACTCGAATTACTCTCTCTTCACTATGAACCAATATGGTGTACAACTCAACGTTTTATTTTATGTAGATGACTTGATCATTTTCGAAAACAAGCATAGTCTCCTTGAACGGTTCAAAGACTATCTCCGCAAGTGTTTCCACATGTAGGATCTAGACTCTCTGAACTATTTTGTTGGAGTTGAGGTTGCCAGGATTCCTACCGGGATATTCATGTTCAACGAAAGTATGCCTTGGACATAATCTCTTAAATCGGATTGTTGGAAGCTAAGCCCAACGACATGCCTATGGAACAAAATCACAATTTGGCACTAGTCGGTGGAGCTAATTTGGTAGCTCCGGAACCATACCGCCAATTGGTTAGGAGACTCATATATCTCTGTTTCACCCGACGGTAGTTATCATGTTGCGTGCATGTTCTTTCTCAGTTCATGCAATAACCAAAGAAAGCACACTACGACATGGTTTTCTGGGTGATGCGTTATTTGAAGAAGAACCTGGGACAACAAATAGTAATGAGGAAGAACTGTGACCTCTGTTTGTACGGATGGTATAATACAGACTAGGTAGGATGCCCGCTGACCCGGAAGTCATTTATCGGATGGTTTATCTCGCTCGGGAAGTCACCTACGTCTTGGAAGATCAAAAGCAGCATATTATCTCCCACTCTTTAGCGAGGGCAGAATATCGATCAATGGCAATGACGGTCTATGAATTGAAATGGTTGAAAAGAATTTTGAAGAGTTTGGGATTCGAACACAAGTATCCAATTAATATATACTATGATGGTCAAGCGACAATAAATATTACTTGAAATCCGGTGTTTCATGAACCAAAAAAACATATTGAAGTGATGTCCGGGATGAGTTCTAGTCTAGTACTATATCCTCCAACTACATGTCAATCGGTGAGCAATTGGTTGATGTATTTACGAAAGCGTCATGAAAGTCGAAGTATGAATATTTACTTGGAAAGTTGGGCATTCAAAACCCTCATGCTCCAATTTGAGGCGGGGTATTGTGACCAGAAAATTAGACACGTGACCAGACCAGTGTGTCCGGTCACGTCGGTGAGAAAGACCCTATTCTAAGTGTAATATTTTAATTATAGTGCAATTGTAATTATGATAATATATGATTTGTAGTTCTATTAGAATAGGGTTACCTTATTAGAATAGAGTTTAAGGAGTTGGCTTACTTGTATATAAGGATTATGCGAATACAAAGGGCAAAGAAAATTCTCCCAACATTCTTATCTCTTTACAAATTTTCACATCTCTCTATATTTTGGCAATATATATATAATATGTTGAATTCCCCTGACTTACTTCTTTATATTTTAAATATCCTTAATAAAAATTTTGATTTCACCACTGTCATCTCATTGTTTAATGAGACATGATCTATATAAATACATATGAAGAAGAAGGCATTAAACAATTCAGAATACTAACTTGAATATTATTCTTAAATAGAGGATCAAACCATCTCCTTGTTGTTTCCTCTGAGATAGGGAAAGAAGGCACAACCCCTGTAAAAAAGTTCAGTTAAAAAAAAATCAATTGGATCTCTAACCAATATGCCGGGTGCGTTTGGTACAATGAAAGTCATCTTCTGGAAAATGAATTACTTTTTTTATAAGAAAATAAAAAAATCTAAAGAAGGTTTCCGATATTTTGTTGGAAAGTAAAAGTATTTGTTAAAAATTGATAACAACATTATTAACAAACTGAATAGTGTTTTGATGAATTGTTGAGGATAAAAGATTGATAATAATGGCTATACTTGACTACAATAATGATACAAAATTTAGAGTTATAAATATTATATAGGAAAGTAACTTCCATACAAAAGTGAGATGAGTCATTTCCCGATTTTTGGTAAAAATATTGAAAAATTAACATAAATAATCATTCATCCAAAAAAAAAAAAAAATAGCCACCAGATATATAATATATGTATACATTACGTATATTGACTAGTGAATGTAAATATTTTTTGCCGAACGATCAGATGTCTAGCTTTGCAGTAAATATTTTCTCCACATTTCTAGGAGTTAATTCCCCAAATGATCACCCATGTTTTGAAAATTAACTCCTAAAATCATTTTTGAATCTTTTAGGACTACAATATCACCCAATTCTCACTATTTTCCTTAAAATATACAAAACATCACAAAAGCCACCTTATTTCCTAATTGGCATGCCATGTCACATTAAAATTTTATTTTTAATGATAAATTTATTTAAATCGTCAAATTCATTTAACCCAACCTTACTCATGTCTTATATCCAACTTAGATGAAAATGCCCAACTTTTATTTGGATAAAACTAATTTAAATCAAGTCGCAAGTCAAACATTCTTTAACTCTAACTGGTCGTTTGGTAGAAGGTATAAGCTGGGATATCCCAGCACTAATTTTTGTACTATGTTTGGTAGAATGTATAAATTTATCCTATATCAAATAAAGTATAAAATACATCTCATGATATAAGCTGGGATATACCTTCCTATACCACTTATCCTGAGACTATTTTATATCTTCTCCTAGATGGTATAAAATAGTCCTAAGATATGAGATAAACTAGTTCAGGGATTATAATCCCGGGATAATTTTGACCATGCACCAAACGACCACTAAGAAGTTTGGTAGCACACAGAAGGTAATAGTGGATGAACAAGAATTCCATGAACCGTAGGATCATCATTGAAGCCTAAAATATACTTGAGAACTTCTTCTGTTGAGTTCAGGCAAACGCACTTCATGGGATTTGATCCCAACAAATTCCCAAGTTTTTTATTTTTTATTTTATCCCATTAATAAAATATTATGCCATCATATTTTGGAGAGTTAAGTATGGTGGGCAGTTTTTTTTTTTATTATTATTTAATTCAATATTAAGATGTTTAATATCTACGTTTTTTATATGCTACGAGTTGTCCTTATTACAAGTGGAGTATTTTAATTTAAGTCGGGTATAAGACATGAATTGAGTTGGGTTAAATGAGTTTGATCAGTTAAATAATTTTATTATTAAAAAAAAAATAATGTGACATGGCATTTCAATTAGAAAAGAATGAGATTTTTGTGATGTTTAATATATATTGAGAAAAATAGTAATAATTGAGTGATATTATAATTCTAAAAGAAATAAAAATGATTTTAGAAGCCAATTCAAAAATATGGGTGACCATTTAGGGAATATTTTCTATTTCTAAAAAAATATTTTCAGAAAATAGTAATAGTTAACTCCATTTCTGGAAAATATTTTCCATCATACCAAATCAGAAAACACACGAAACTAAAACAACATTTCGGCAATAAGATGAAATTGAAAGAACAAAAAAATGTAGCTAGAGGAATATTAACTAGTTAATTACTTGAATCTGCAGAAGTCGAAGGTTGCTTTGATTCCTTGTATAACAAAGTGTCCTTCATTTCTGTCGCAGATGACTTTCGCATACTTCATCAAGTGGGTGGGAAGAAAATACTTTCCTGTATAAACTCCATCAACATAAATCATTAACCAAGTAGACATAAATCCCTCATAGTCATCAGGACTCAAGTTTCCGTAACTGAAATTTTTGCAATTTAATTCCCTCCATCCATCAGCTTCAATTCTGATAATTCTTTGAAATTTGTCCGGTCGAGCCGGAGGAACCCATACTCTAATTTCGATATCATTCTTTGACCTATTTTCTATTACAGTGAGTTTAGCACCCATTATTTAATTTGTTTCAGTGCTCGTGTGCTAGTGTATGCGTTTGTGCTATTTGTGGAAATGAACTAATTGGAATGTGACAACCTTATTATTTATAATGCCAAAGAGATATAGATTGCGTGATTGGAACTTTCTTGGAATTGGAGAAAGCAAAGAGGAACTTTCTTGGAATTATACAGCTTATAAATAGTCTATATAAACAGAGAAAGAATTGGACTTGATCAGGTGGATTGAATCACTGTGACAGTGATAAAGACATTTACTTTTTTTTTTCGTAGCTTATCGAATCTTAAGAAAAAAAAAATCTACTAAACATTACCGTTTCAACCGTGACCCTTTTTTTTTTTTTTCCTCAACAGATGCCGGTATTCATATTGGAGCGACTAAATCCACTAAATTTGAATTTGAGTCAGAAAATCCCACATTGAGGGTAACTATGATTTTATTATATATATGGATGAAGTATATTTCTCTGTTTTCATTGTTCGTGATTATCTAACTCATCATACATTTCTAATTTTCCTGCTGTCATTTACTAAAAACAAGAAAGGACAGAGAGAAAATGTAAGTCTCAAAATATTTTGACTGCCTTTTTGGACAAAGTACATTAGATATAGGGAAAACGCTTACTTGCTCGGATATTTACCTTAAGCAATTAATTTTTTACAGTTAAAAAAAATAAAATGAAAAAATATATTGCGTTACCATATGAAAAAGGCATATCTTATATCCATTGGTTTGTTGTATACATTGGATGTGAGTAATGTTTTATCTTAATATATGAACCTAATTTTTATGCACCGACAATGTGAAAAAATATTTACACAATTATGTTCACTTATGAGGTAATTATAGGTTAATCTATATGATGTTTATTACTAAATAAATACCTTGATATAAATAATAACTGATATTCATAATGCTAAAAAGATTGCGCAATCAGTCAAAAGCGTACGTTACACGTATGTCGAAAGCTTTTAAAACGTAAATTAAAAAAGAGGCAAACATCTTTAGAGCCCGTTTGGATTGGCTTATAAGTTTCCTATAAGCTGTTTTCACCTTTTTTTTTTTAGTGTTTGACTGGCTAGCTTAAAGCTATTCTATATTTAAAATAAGTCCAAAAAATAAATTAAGCTCATTTTGCTTATCTTATCTAAAGCAACTTATAAGTTGAAAATAGCTTATAAGTCAAAAAATAAGTTGAACTACCTCAACTTATTTTTTTTGGCTCAAAAGTTATTTCCAGCTTATAAGCTTCCTTTTTAAGGCCTACCCAAACAGGCTCTAAATACTTTAATTTTTAACAAAAGATGAACAAGACAAAATCCCGATGGAGCTAGAAAAACAGGGAATAACGAAAATGTAAATTTCAAGATAACGTTTAGGAAGCATCCAAGCAACTTACTGGTCTCGAAAGAGAGACTTATCTGCCATAACTAATCATTATAGTTTGTGCACTTTTTTGCTTCCTTCACATTCTCCCTATTAGTATTAGTACCCGCGATGAGCGGTAGATATAAAATAAAATTATCTTATTTATTTGAGCTTATTAAATTATTATTATTATTATTATTAGTACACGACCTATTAGCTATGACCATCCACAATATTAGCTTTACTTAGAATATTATTTATCTATATTTTAAACTCTAACTTTTTTAAAACTCTTTATGTTCTTCCTTTACTTTACTTTTCTATAAAAGAAAAAGTGAATAGAGAATGAATTATTTAGTCTTATTACGTTGTATACCTCTATTGACCAAACATTGTCATTTTTTTTTTCGCTTACCACTTGACTTGATGTCTTTGCTCACTACTTTCCATTCAAACCGTTCCTTTTTGATAGAAATCAATAAGACATAAGAAATATGTCAAGTCAATTTGATTTCTTACTAATATAGTAGTGTACGAATTATCCGATAAAGTTACAAATTCTAACTAGGAAGATTTAACTTATGGTGATAAAAAAGTCTTATAATTAGAAATGGTGACAAGTTTGACCAGCCAAGGTCAAACTTGTCTTAAAAATGTGATTAACTTAAATTGGGATTGAATTATAATTTTTAAACTTATAATCTTTTACAAAATACACAAAAGCCCATACACATTATACAAAAACTTCTTCCAACCCATACACATTATACAAAAACTCCTTCCAACCCACTTCCCCCACGACCCCAACTACTTCATTTTATTTTAAAAAAAAAAAGAGCAGTTCTTCAGTTCATCTCTGTCTCTCTCTCTCTCCGTTGCTGCTGTAAAAAACCGGCGACCGGTGACCACTATTGTTGTTGCTCGTTCCTCTCTCTCCATTGCTGCTGCTGCTCATTTCTCTCTCTTTCCACTGTTGTTGTTTGTCTATTCATTCTCAGGTAAACTTTTTTTTTCACTTTGTTCAAAAGTTAGGGTTTTGAAATCAGAGTGTGAAAATGATAATTTTGGTTAGAGAAGATGAAGAAGAGCATGGGTTTTTCTTGAATGTTGTTTGTTTTGTTGTAGTTTCGTGTATTTGTTGCACTTGTTGGGGTTTGTCAGTTTGTAAATAGTGGTTGTGGTTGTGAAATTATGGTTTTTGGTGTTGTTTTTGTTCTTCTTCTCCTTGTTGTTTCGAAAAAAAAGGCTTGCAATTTTGTTGATGTTTTCCAACAACTGAGATTACCTGTTACAGCAATTTTGTGATGGTTGTGTGTTTGTAGTGAAATATAGATGTTTTATAGTTAAATTTAGATGTTTTTGCTGTTGTTGTTGCTGTCATGCTATGGTTTAGGAAAAGTTTTGATTTTATCCAACAGCTGCTGGATAAAATCAAAACAATTGTTGAGGTTTTTGCAGCAACTGAAGCAGTTGTTGTAGCATATTAACAAGCTGTTGTAAAAAAACAAAACAGATGCTAAGTTGTTGCAACTGTTTTTCTATTTCCAACAGATTAAGATTCTGCTGCAACAAGTAATAAGTTGTTGCAACAGCTTCGTATTTTGTTGCAACATATTATTAATCTGTTGCAACAACTGATTACTTGTTGCAACATATTCCTTTTCCCTTTTTACTTTGAATGTTGCACTAACCAATTAAAATTGTTTTTCTATCTCCTGTGTATAGATAAAATGGCTCCAGTTAAAAAAAAAAAAAAAAAAACCAACTGAGGGAGAAAGTAGTAAAAGAGCTAAGGTGCAAACACCATTAGATAAACTTGTGACTGCTATTTGTCAATCAACAAATGAGGAAAGAGTTAGTGAAACTGGGGCTTCAGAAAGAGAGGAAACCCACGAAACATCTGTTGGGCATGAAGAAGAAAGTGATAAAAATGAACAAAGTGAAGAAACTAGAGAAGAAAGTGAAAAAGATGATGAAAAATCTGCTGAAGGAGATGAAGAAAATGAAGAAAATGCTGAAGGAGATGAAGAAGAAGTAAGTGAAGAAGAAGGAGATGAAGGGGATGAATGAGCTGAAGGGGATGAAGGAGGTGAAGAAGATGCAGAAACTGAAAATGGTAATGAAGAAGAAGAAGAATCAACATATCAGATCTTGGCTGAGTTAAGAAGAAAAAGGAAACATAATGTGGATGCTAATCTTGTTGAGTCTTCTAGTATTGCCACAGATCCCAATAGACTTTCGATTGAGGAGGTCGTCAAAAGTTTCAGCATTGAAAAGTACGGCGTGACGATGCCGCTGAATGGAAATAAGGATTTTTCTGGTGATTTTGTGGTTAGATCAACCATGGGCAAGGGCTTTGACACCTTCAGGGGCATTCTCCGGCAGCAGGGGTAGGAGAATTTCTTTTGGGCTAGCTGCTTTGGGCTCTATTTAGATTTGCCTGAAGATACCAGTGCCCGATTTCAAATGACAATGGTTTCTGAGCTTTTGAAGCGTAAGATTATTTGTGATAGAAAGGATGAGATTTGGATCAATTACTGTGGCATGCCAGTTTGCTTTGGCATGAAGGAGTTTGTCATAGTTACCGGATTGAGATGTTATCCTTATGAGCCTCTTCCTACTGTTTTATTAACTAAGCCAGCCCGGACGCCCAAGGCAGACAAGAAAGCAAAGGGTTTCAAAGCTAAGAATGATGTCTCTTTGGTAAACTTAGTGGGAAAGAGCTATACTCAAAAGAAATTATTGCAAGACTTGGAGTCCAAAACTTTCTCAAAAAAACACAAGGAGGCACTGTGCTTAGTTTGGTTTGTGCATAGTGTTCTTTGGGCAAGAGACGTAAACTACAACATACCGTTTGGATTGATTAAACTTGCTGAGGACTATGATGCCTTCAACAACTATGTTTGGGGTTTTCAAAGCATTAGCTTGACTGTTGAATATTTGATGAAGGATTTGAAGCCAACGGGGAAGACACAAAACCTATATGGCTTCCCTTGGGCTTTCATGGTAAATTTTCTTTAATGTTTTACCTTCTTTTTTTTTTAACTTCAATCACTATTTTGATTTTTGATGGCATCTTTTTTTTCTAGGCTTGGGCATTTGAAGCCATTCCTCACCTCAGGCATCAAGTCAAGGAATACCCCAAAGAAGTTACCTATCCAAGAATTCTCAGATGGCTCACTGCCAGGAACAACATAAAATTAAGTGTTGACCTTTTCAACCCCCCTAAGGAAGCTGTAAACATTAGAACACAACAAATGACTAGGTGTTGCAACAACTTTTATAATCTGCTGCAACAACACATTCATCTGTTGCAACAAGTTATGCATCTGTTGGACAATGTCTAACAGATAATTAACCTGTTGCAACAATTTACCCAACAGATGAATCTGTTATAACATGCAACTAGTTTTTTACAACAGATGAGTAACCTGCTGAAACAAGTTACCCATCTGTTGGAAAATGTCCAACAGATGATAAACCTGCTGTAACAAGTTGACAATCTGTTGGACAATTTCCAACAAGTACCACAGTTGTTGCAACATATCACTTTATTTACTAATTTGATAACTTCTGAATCTGTTACAGTAAGTTTTTACAACAAGTACAATAATCTGTTGCAACAAATTACTAATCTGTTGTACAATATCCAACAGATGAGCAACCTGCTGCAACAAGTTACCCATCTGTTGGAAATTTTCCAACAGATGAGATACCTGCTGCAACAAGTTACCTATCTGTTGGACATTGCCCAACAGATGTGTAACCTTTTGCGACAACATGTTAACTTGTTTTAAATAGGTTTTGCTTTTTATGATTTAGCACCATTATGATATATCTACTTTTTTGTTGTAGGTTGTGAACCCATGGCTTGTCCCAACAATAAGAGAGTTGGAGATGCCATGCCTTATCACATTTGTGCCCATAGAATCTGTGCCTGACAGATTGATTGATGGGTTCAAAGGAGAATTGGCTGGAGTGACAGCCATCACTAGGGTTGATGATGTTGTAGCTGGTGGTGGTGGTCATGTTGCTGGTGGTCATGTTGTTGTTGGTGCTGGTGGTGATGTTGCTGGTGATGCTGGTGGTGGTGCTGATGCTGTTGGTGGTGTTGTTCAGCCTGTTGATGTTATTAGTGGCGGTGGTGGTGATGATGTCCCAGCAAGTATTGCTGGGGAAAAATTAAGAGATGATGATGCTAATATTGGTGGATTTACTCCAGTTCTTGGATTGAGTGATTTTTTCGGATTTGGTGGCAATTTTAGTAGTGGTGGATTGAGTGGTAGAAGATTTGTTGATGTTGGTGCCGGTACATCTAAGGTGCCCTCATGTGCTTGTGAGTGCACCACTTGCAAGGACAAAATGGATAATTTGATTAGAAAGGTGAAGGAATTGGTGCAGGCCCAAGAAGCCACAAACACTTTTATGCAGAAGTTGATATCCAAGAGGGGTATCAAACTATCAAAGAATCTTTCCTCACCTTATACTCATGTTCATGCTCGGAGGAGGGGCAAAGCAATTGCCAAGGCACTTGCATCAGTTAGATCAAGAAGATCTGTTGTTACTCCTAGTAAGTCAATTGGGACTCCTCTTCTTGATGTTGGGCCAAAAGTGCTAAAGAAGGTGGACATTTTCAAGCCTGTACATGCCCAAAGAAAGAAAAAGGTTGAGACTGCAATCAAGTCCAAAAAGAGTGGGAGAACCATGTACTCAATGCATGAATTTAGAGCAGCAGACTTCAAGGCTCTGACAAGCATGGAAATTTGGTGGGAGGATTGGGTAAGTTTCAACACTTGTATATATCTATCTAATTCAGTATGTTGTTGCAACAAGTAGATAATCTGTTGCAACAAGTTAACTAGCTGTTGCAACAGTTCCTTTATTTTGTTGAATTTGTTGCACGAAGTTAACTAGCTGTTGCAACAAGTAGATAATCTGTTGAATCTGTTGCACCAAGTAACTAACTGTTTTACTACTTTTACTTTAGTATGTAGATGAAGTCCTGCTTCTAATGCGTATGAGCCAAATCAATTTCCCCGAGTACTATGATTCCACTGACATAATCCTGGACCTCAACTTTTACAACAATATGTCCAAGAGGTACGCAGAATTGACAAAAGAGAGTACAGCTCCAAATGTAGTGTCTCTAAAGGTTAGACTTGCTGAATTCAAGTGGGATGATGATATGATCGATTATTGTAGGGGTGTCAGACCCTACCCGGGAGGCTGCTCGTGGGCTGGTGCAAAGAGGGTTTTAACAGTGATGGATATTAATGCCACACATTTTTTCACTCTCGAGTTCATGATTGAAGATGGAGTGGTAAATGTGTATGACTGCAACATTCCTGTCTATGAAGAATCTGATTTCTTTTGTTTCATGGAGCCGGTAATGGAATTGTGGCCCAAGTTATTGCAACAGAGTGGAATGTTCGCACACTTGCCTGCAAAGTTACTCAATGAATGATGGGAATTCAATAGGCTACAGAATCTCCCCCGCAATGTCACTGGTACGGCATGTGGTTCGTGGTCAATTGCTTTTATGGAGGCTTTGCTTACCGGCACAACTGTGACAAAACCCGAAAGTCTAATCAGCGACAACTCTGTAGGGAGGATGCAATGGAGATGGGCATTAGGTGTCATTGAAAAGGTGTTGGAGCCCTAAGATGGGTTGATAAACAGTTCATTGATTTTGCATTCTTTAGAGCCAAAATGTGGCATGTTGAACAATTTAAGTATATGTTAGGAGTTTTTTATGACATTATGTAATTTAAGTATATATTAGGTGTTCAGTACCTTTCTAAGACATTTTGTTAAGTATATATTAGGTGTTCATTATTTAAGCTGTGTTCAATACATTATGTTCAGTGGTTTTAGTAGTTTTAAACAAGTCACAAAAATCTAACAGCTGTTGAAGAAGTTGCAACAACTGACCCATCTGTTGCAACAAGTTTTTAATATGTTGCAACGGATGAGTAAGTTGTTGCAACAAGTTTGAAATTTGTTGCAATAGATGGTTCAGTTGTTGCAACATATGGGTCAGTTGTTGCGACAAATCTAACTGATGTTGAAGAAGTTGCAACGACTAACCCATCTGTTGCAACAAGTTTGTAATCTGTTCCAACGGATGAGTAAGTTGTTGCAACAAGTTTGTAATTTGTTGCAACAGATGGTTCAGTTGTTGCAACATATGGGTCAGTTATTGCGACAAATCTAACTGATGTTGAAGAGGTTGCAACAAGTTACTAATCTGTTGCAACAAGTTTGTGATCTGTTGCAACAGATGCGTCAATTGTTGCAACAAGATGTAAATTTGTTGCAACAGATGGTTCAGTTGTTGCAACATATGGGTCAGTTATTGCGACAAATCTAACTGATGTTGAAGAAGTTGCAACAAGTTGATAATCTGTTGCAAAAAGTTTGTGATCTGTTGCAACAGATGCATCAGTTGTTGCAACAAGATGTAAATTTATTGCAACAGATGGTTCAGTTGTTGCAACATATGGGTTAGTTGTTGCGATAAATGCAACTGCTGTTTTAGAAGTTGCAACAAGTTGATAATCTGTTGCAACAAGTTTATGATCTGTTGCAACAGATGAGTCAGTTGTTGCAACAAATCTTTCAATTGTTGAAGAAATTGCAACAACTAACCCATCTGTTGCAACAGATGGGTTAGTTGTTGCAACAAGTTACCAATATGTTGCAACAAGTGCATTATCTGTTGTAACGGATGAGTAACCTGTTTAAAAGCTTCACATTTAGTAAACAATAAGTATCATTGGTTTTCGTTGTTTACACCTAAATATGGGTGAATCAAGTAGTTCTCATCAAATTACACCAACGATCGTTCGATTTGGGAAGTATACGCTTAGTTGATCATATGTCCTGACTCAGAATACCATAAAATTGGTTAGGAACATTTAATAAACAATAAATATCATTGGATTTTCGTTGTTTACACCTAAATATGGGTAAATCAAGTAGTTCTCATCAAATTACACCAACGATCGCTCGATTTGGGAAGCATACGCTTAGTTGATCATATGTCCTGACTCAGAATACCATCAAATTGGTTAGGAACATTTAGTAAACAATAAATATCATTAGTTTTCATTGTTTACACCTAAATATGGGTGAATCAAGTAGTTCTCATCAAATTACACCAACGACCGCTCGATTTGGGAAGTATACGCTTAGTTGATCATATGTCCTGACTCAGAATACCATCAAATTGGTTAGGAACATTTAGTAAACAATAAATATCATTTGTTTTCATTGTTTACACCTAAATATGGGTGAATCAAGTAGTTCTCATCAAATTACACCAACGATCGCTCGATTTGGGAAGTATACGCTTAGTTGATCATATGTCCTGACTCAGAATACCATCAAATTGGTTAGGAACATTTAGTAAACAATAAATATCATTGGTTTTCGTTGTTTACACCTAAATATAGGTGAATCAAGTAGTTCTCATCAAATTACACCAACGATCGCTCGATTTGGGAAGTATACGCTTAGAATTTCCCATCAAATCAATGAAATTACCGTCTAATCCATTAAGGATGTTGGTAGATAAATATATTGATCACTAAATATCATTGGTTCCCTCTGTTAATAACTAAACATATGTGACTTATATCTTAGTTGTTGCAGCAATTTCATGATCTGTTGCAGCAATTACATAATCTGCTGCAGCAATTGCATAATCTGTTGCAGCAATTACATAATCTGTTGCAACAATTGCATAATCTGTTGCAGCAGTTGCATAACCTGTTGCAACAATTGCATAATCTGTTGCAGCAGTTGTTTAACCTGTTGCAACAAGTACATGATCTGTTGCAGCAGGTAACATAGCTGTTGAACAAGTCATATCACTTGTTGGATGAAACAACTCATTCCATTTGTTGGATGAAACAAGTTAAGGACTTTCTGCAACAACTCATTCCATTTGTTCTAAAAACTCAAAGCACTATAGGAACTTACTGTAACAAGTCATGTCACTTGTTGGAAAACCAAGTTAAGTTAGTTGCTGCAACAAGAACATAATCTGGTTGGCAAAATCCCAACAAGTTATACAGCTGTTGCAACAGAATTTTTACTTGGTGAAAACTATTTAGAAATTGCAAAACGACAGAACATACATTGGTGATTTGAGCAAGATCAACATATCATTTAAACCAATTTTACTAACAGAAACAACATAAAAATGTCATAAAGTCCAATTTCACAAACACAAACAATAGTAATTATTATTACAAGACATTGCAAATTTAACAACTAGGGAACAATTCGGTTTGGGCATGTAGTTTTTT
The DNA here is from genome assembly GCF_019175385.1 of Lycium barbarum. Lineage (NCBI taxonomy): Eukaryota > Viridiplantae > Streptophyta > Magnoliopsida > Solanales > Solanaceae > Lycium > Lycium barbarum. The sequence goes on from NC_083340.1 coordinate 28,575,312, forward strand.
TATGGCCAACTGTTTTGCATATGGAGAATTTGTTTTTCCTCGTTGCAAGTGATTCCCCGATTCCACGCCTCCTCTTTGACCGTCTTCTTCTCGGTTTGCTCAGATCAACATGTGGAGGAGGTATTTCTCTCTCTAAAATCTCCATAGGAACTTCCCAAGATTCAGGATTCATTTCCTCACAGTATGCAATTATGTAATTCTCCACCCTGTAATATGGAGATGAGTAGTCATAAATCCGTCTTCCAAAGTCTTTACCGTATTGGACTCGAAGCGCTGCCATAGCATGTGGGCAAGGTATTTTGTCCAGGTCAAAAACCCTACAAGTACAAGATCTTCTTTGCAAATCGACTGTTGCAACTGAACCGTGGCCGATGACGCTGAACTTGTAGTTGGCAATTTGATGGGCCAATAACTTATTACCCAAGTTGACAAATTTTGATATATTTTTTTCCATTAAGGGAACAAAGATGGTTGGTGAGTCGATGAACTCCATACGCCTCTCATGAAATTTCTCAGTAAACCTCCTGTTTATGGAATCAAATAGAGCAGTAATGGGAAATTCTCTTTCAACATTGAACATTGAGTTCACCGACTCAGCAGTGTTTGTCGTCATAAAATCATACCTGACAAAACAAACATATTAGTGTTGGAACATGTGGCTGAGGCTCAGTTGTTTCAAAAATCACAACAAGTACAATATCTGCCGCAACAAGTTACCTATTAGTTGCAGCAGATACGTTACTTGTTGGAAACAGAAATGTGAAAATACCTATTTCCGGGGTAGAATGCGCTGCTCCATCTGTGGAATCCAGCACGTTCAAGATGTTCGGCGGCCCCAGGAACCAAATCTCTAATTTGATTGAAATGGTCATTGAAGACATCAATATTGTACGCTTTTGCTGCTTTATAAAATTGAGATACGACCGCCCCATTGTGAAAGGTGGTTCTCAGATTTTCCCCTAGGTGCCTCATGAAAAAACCATAATGACATGTAGGGAAGACAATTGAAACCGCCTTTTTGATACTTGGATGTCTATCAGAAATTATGCACAACTCAGGGGTATCCTCTATATAGCTTCTCATTTGTTCAAAAAAATATTTGTACGAAGCATCACACTCCTTGTCCACTACACAAAATGCCACTGGAAAAATATGATTCTCCGCATCTTGTGCAACTGCTGACAACGACACGCTTTCGTACTTGCTCCTCAAGAATGTCCCATCGACAGCTATGACTTTTTTCATTTGCGCAAAACCAAGCATCCAAGCTTTATAGGCTACAAAAAAGTACTTGAACTTCCCATTTTCATCAACCTTCAATGCTGTCTTACTTCCTGGATTTGCAGAACGAAGCATATAACGGTACGCATCAAGCACCGCATACCCGTGCTCATGTGTCCCCCTTGTCAAAGCCTTTGCAATCTCCATGCCCTTCCAGACCTTCCAATAAATTACCTTACAACCCAAATCTGTACGGATTGATTGACTCATATCTTTTGTAGAGGGGCCTTTACCGTAAGGAAACTTATCTTTGAAGTATTCACCAATGACTTTCATAGTAGCGTGTGGATTATGGCTCGTAATGTGCTCAGAACCACATGTGTGATGCTTTATGTCAGAACTTAAAAGCTTCACAGCCCTAAGCCACCACTTGCACTCCGGATGTACACATCTGAAGAAATACACAGTACGCGAATTAATCACCTTCTTGATTCTAAAATCTTTCTTCAAGCAAGCAAGTTTCACCCAAGTGGCTAGTTCTTCCTTGTTCTTGAATGGCATTCCTTTATAAAAACTTGTTTCATCATCTTGAACATGGCTAGATTGTATTGATTGTGTAGTGCCCAATGTATTGCTCGCAACTTCGGGTATAGGAATCGGGTCAGCCCCACTTCCATTATCTGGGATATCCACATCCACCCCATCTAATTCATCATTTAACACATCTTGTTGGTCTTGAGATAAATTGTGGTTCTCTACCGGGCTTCCAACAACGTATACCCTTAAAATGGGCCTAGCTACATCATTCAAATAAGCACGCAAACGAACCTGATCAGTTATCTTAAATGGAAAGACCCTCTGATTTTCAAAAAGCTGTGCATGTAAGTGATGGCAAGATCTTTTGGTTCACAAGTTAATTCGCAATAGGTGATGATTAGGTTCACAAAATCATCGAACATAACATCTCTTTGGACAGTCATCGCTATCGTCTCTAATGTGTCACTACCCTTCCATCGCCAAATATATCGACTGTTCTTCTCGATCCATTCACCATGGCAATCAACCCCTATTTTTATTGAGTCCCCCATTAGTGGTGTTCGAGGTACCTAAAGATATTTTGTTTAACAAAAAATTGGTCATGAGAGTACATACCAATCTATAACAAAATGAAAAAGCTGCAGCAGTTGTTCCAACAGATTATTGACTTGTTGGAACAAGTGGACTACTTGTTGCAACAAGTCACTAATATGTCGGAGTCAGCTTCAGTTTTTTGGGTTCTGTTTCAGACAAAAACTGAAGCTGACTCCAACAGATAGTTGAGTTGTTGCAACAAGTGGAACACCTGTTGCAACAACTATACAACTTGTTGCAGCAAGTCAACAATCTATTGGAAGCAGCTTCAGTTTTTTAGGTTACGTTTCAGATAAAAACTAAAGTTGACTCCAACAGATAGTTGAGTTGTTGCAACAAGTGGAACACCTGTTGCAACAACTATACAACTTGTTGCAGCAAGTCAATAATCTGTTGGAAGCGGCTTCAATTTTTTGGGTTCTGTTTCAGACAAAAACTGAAGCTGACTCCAACAGATAGTTGAGTTGTTGCAACAAGTGGAACACCTGTTGCAACAACTATACAACTTGTTGCAGCAAGTCAATAATCTGTTGGAAGTAGCTTCAGTTTTTTAGGTTACGTTTCAGACAAAAATTGAAGCTGACTCCAACAGATAGTTGAGTTGTTGCAACAAGTGGAACACCTGTTGCAACAACTATACAACTTGTTGCAGCAAGTCAATAATCTGTTGGAAGCGGCTTCAGTTTTTTGGGTTCTGTTTCAAACAAAAATTGAAGCTGACTCCAACAGATCGTTGAGTTGTTGCAACAAGTGGAATACCTGTTGCAACAACTCACTCAGTTGTTGGAGGTTATTTATTTAACAATTACAACAACTTCATAATCTATTGTAGAAGTTGCAACAACCACATTATATGTTGCAACAACTACAACAGCTACTGTAAGTTGTTGGAAATCAGTAGATTTATACCCAGGTGAAAAATTGAAATAAAACAGCATTGTTGTACTTACCAAATGAGCGGAAAACACTTATGAAGTAATTGCCAGTGCTACACCAACAAAATCCAATCAAAAAATTGCAAAATCGGGTGGTCACAGTTTTTTCTTTCTTGAGCAACAATGGCGGACGAAGAAGAAGAAGAAGAAGAAGAAGAAGAAGAAGAAGAAGAAGAAGAAGAAGAAGAAGAAGAAGAAGAAGAAGAAGAAGAAGAAGAAGAAGAAGAAGAAGAAAGCAAAACAATGGAATCAGTTATGAAGTAATTCTCAGTGCTACATGAATGAAATCCAGTCAAAAAATTGCAAAATCAGGTGGTCTTGTTTTTTTATTTCTTGAGCAAAATCCAATCAAGAAGAAGAAGAAGAAGAAACGAGCAGCAGAATAAGAAGAAGAAGCAGCAAGAAGAAGAAGAAACGAAGCAAAAAAGAGAGCCAAAAATGGTGGAAACGGCGCAGACAAACAGAAAATTTGGCGCGTTTTTTTGGCTCTGTAGGATTTATATGGGTTGGGTCAAAGTGTTAAAAATAAAACTTGGGGGCAAAGTGTAAAAAATAAAGCTTGGGGTCAAAGTGTTAAAAATATAACTTTGGGGTGAGTCAAAACTCTCTAATCACTAATCCAAAGTTTATCACCTTTACTCAATTAAAAAAACTAGAGTTACCCCAACTCAATTTTAAAACTCATTTGTCACCTATAAATAAAAGGCCCTTCTAACTATTTAGAAGAGTGAGTTTCCTCACTTCTTCATCGTCAGGTTTCGTCGTCCGTTTGTGGGCCCAAAAAAAAATTATGGGCCCACATATTTTAAACAACTACTAATATTTAAAAACAACTACTAATATTTAAAAAAATATTGTGGCCCACATATTTTAAACAACTATTAATATTTTTTTTAAAATGTGGGCCCTATATTAAACACCAACCAGTAATTAAAAAAAAGAGAAGAAAAAAAAAGTGGAACCCACCACATCCAAACTCACGGAAAACAAAAGTGGATCTCATATTAACAAAATCAAGCAATATTAAAAAAAAAGTGAATCCCATATTAAAAAACAAACAATGTTAAAAAAAAAGTGCTTAGAAAATCAAACAATTAAATCAATAATGATGGATTCATTACCACATGCGTATCAACCCATTAGAGGGAGCAAATGAAATTATTGCACAACAACATACTTAAAATACAAAAATACTTAGAAAATCAAACAATTAAATCAATAATGATGGATTTATTGTCACATGCGTATCAACCCATTAGTGGGAGCAAATGAAATTATTGTACAGCAACATACTTAAAATACTTATATATATATATATATATATATATATATATATATATATATATATATATATCCGTTTTGCAATTTTTGAGAGAGAGCAAATGAAATTATTGTACAGCAACATACTTAAAATACAGAAATGCTTAGAAAATCAAACAATTAAATCAATAGTGATGGATTTATTGCCACATGCATATCAACCCATTAGTGGGAGCAAATGACATTATTGTACAGCAACATACTTAAAATACTTATATATATATATATATATATATATATATATATCCGTTTTCCAATTTTTGAAAAAAAATATTGTGGGCCCATATAGCCTGATGGATTCATTGCCCAATGCGTATCAACCCATTAGAGGGAGCAAATGGAATTATTGTACAGCAACATACTTAAAATACAAAAGTGCTTAGAAAATCAAACAATTAAATCAATAATGATGGATTTATTGCCACATGCGTACCAACCCATTAGTGGGAGCAAATGAAATTATCGTACAGCAACATACTTAAAATACTTTAAAAAAAAAGTGTGGCCCCCATATTAAACACCAACCAATATTAAAAAAATTCAAAAAAGCACCAACCAATTAAGCATTTACAAAAAAAAGTGTGGTCCCCATATTAAACACCAACCAATATTAAAAAAAAAAAAAAAACCAACCAATATTTTTTTAAAAAAAATAAGTAAATAAAGTGGAACCCACCATCTCCAAACTCACGGGAAAAAAAAATGTGGACTCCATATTAACAAAATCAAGAAATATAAAAAAAAAATGAATCCCATATTAAAAAACAAACAATGTCAAAAAAAAGAGTACAAACTTTGTATTCATAGCAAACACTAATATAATAAAGTTTTAGATACGGAGCACAAACTACAATATTATATTAATCGTGTTTTGAACATAGTATCCCATATTGACAAAATCAAGCAATATAAAAAAAATGTGAATCTCATATTAAAAAAACAAACAATGTAAAAAAAAAGGTGCAGTCTTTGTATTCATAGCAAACACTAATATAATAAAGTTTTAGATACGGAGCACGAACTATAATGTTATATTAATCGTGTTTTGAACATAGTATGTATATATATATATATATTATATGCATAAAAATAGTGCAAATTAATAATGTCCAAAAGGGTGGGCCCCATACTAAACAACACCAAGCAATATAAAAAAATAAAAAATATTATATAAAACATGGGTTTAGACCCATGCTTCGTCGCCCGTTGTCCCTTAAAAAAAAAGGGAGGGAGGGGGGGGGGGGGTGGGCCCCATACTAAATAACACCGAGCAATAAAAAAAAGGGGAAGAAAAAAAAATGGAACTCACCATCTCCAAACTCATGGGAAAAAAAAAAGTGGACCCCATATTATCAAAATCAAGCAATATCAAAAAAAAAAAAAAAAAAGTGAACCCCATATTAAAAAACATATAATGTTAAAAAAAAAAGTGCAGACTTTATATTCGTAGCAAACACTAATATAATAAAGTTTTAGATACGGAGCACAAACTACAATGTTATAGTAATCGTGTTTTGAACATAGTATATGTATATATATTATATGCATAAAAATAGTACAAACTAATAATGTCCAAAAAAAAAGTGCACCCCATAAAGGGTGGACCCCATACTAAACAACATCAAGCAACATAAAAAATAAAAAAAAGTGGATCCCACCATCTCCAAACTCACGGTAAAAAAAAGTGGACCCCATATTAACAAAATCAAGTAATATAAAAAAAAAATGAACCCCATATTAAAAAAAAATAATGTCAAAAAAAAAGTGCAGACTTTGTATTCGTAGTAAACACTAATATAATAAAGTTTTAGATACGCAGTACAAACTACAATGTTATATTAATCGTGTTTTGAACATAGTATATATATATATATATATATATATATGTGTGTGTGTGTGTGTGTGTGTGTGCATAAAAATAGTGCAAATTAATAATGTCAAAAAAAAAAAAGTGCAACCCCTATTAAAAAATCAAACAATATTCATGTAATTTCCAATGTATCTCATTAAGTCAATAATGATGAATTCATTACCACGTGCGTGTCAATCCATGAAATTGCTTTTCTTCAAAAGGTTAAGTAGTCAAACCATACAATTTTCTTTCTGTTTTTTATATTAGCCTGAGATCTAATCTAGATATTAAACTGTTGTATTTGCTATTCCGCCTTTGTTATGTTTACTAAAATAAATATACTTAAAATATTTATATTTTAAAATAAGATAGAATTTAATTACTTTTTTATTTTTATTCTTACTCTAATAAATGTGAAAATAAATTAATGTCGTAAAAAAGAAATATATCAAATGCAGATCAAATAATGAATAAGGTAAATTAGTCAAATTATAATTCTAATCGACGTTTTCTTAAAAATCATGCAAAAGACAACATGACAAGTAAAATGAGCTAAACTGAGAATATTTACTAAAAATTAACAAATAGTATTTCTTCGTTTAATTAAAAAATCAATTTCTACTTTGTTTTGTTTTAAACATGTAAAATTAATTTAATAATTAGAATTAGAATTGTCCAAATCAAAATTTGATAAAAAATAATAAGTATTTTACACCTTTAAATTAATCCAATTAAAATTGAAAGTATCAACTGATGCTTAAATATTGCTATTGTTTTATCTCAAAGAGAAGAAAATAGTTTCCTTTTAAACAAGTCTTCTCTTTTAAAAAATATTAATAAATTTGTCGATTTTGTGTTCATAGCGAACATTAATATAATAAAATTTTAGATACAGAGCACAAACTACAATGTTATATTAATCGTGTTTTGAACATAATATATACTTATATATATGTGTATATGTATATGTATATATATATATTATTCAAAAACAACTACATACACATAAATGCACTATAATCTAAAGTGTTGGGCCCGTGCGCAGCACGGGCATAGGCCGTCTAGTTAAGAGAATAAAATTTGTGAGGGTTTAATTCTCTGTCTCATCTTTGATGACTTGATTTTTTTCTTCAAATTTTAAAATCCTCATGTGTACTTTTTCTTAGTTAGATGCTATCACGATCCAAAATCATTTAGTTGTGGGGGCACCTACCATTTTCCACCTTAGTAGGAGAATCCTTCCCTTACTCAACATATAAACTATAAATACGGAAGACCGATGTAACTAATAATAAATCTCAATATCAATTAAAGAAAGTAAGTGCGGAATACATATTCTACCTAAGGCATATGGTCTAAGCCAGTACAAGAGCTACTAATAAACGCATAGGTCTGAATATATAATAAGAACTATCTGAATGTTGCCATACAAGACTCATTACATCAAAGGAATACTGTCTGGAAGTAGATGACAAGTATACGAAAAATAGAAACTCGGGCTGCAGATTTAGCAGTAGCTCACCCTGAGTCTCCAACAACATCATCTCAGGGAAACACTTTCGAGAATCAGAAATAGAACCTGTCACACACTCTACACCCAAAAAGGAGTGTAGCAAGGTAGCAATAGTACAAACAACACGTATTGAGTAGGCATCATAGGCTAACAACAGTTAGTTCACATATATAAAGGAAGAGACTGAAGAATAGACATGCTCACAATCAATATCACAACACAGTCCAAGAATAAGAACTCAAGTACAGAAGGATCAAATAGCCAATCATAGCCTATGGTGAAGCACCTAAACACAAGTCTGCCAAGTTTTCTATGATTACTCAGAATAACCACAAACACCAGTACAACCAACAATAGATCTCTGTAACCCCGAGTCATAGCCTAGGAGAAAGTCTCTAATCCTCGAATCCATCGATCCCCGAGTATGTATTAATCAGGCACACGACAACTCAAGTCAATAATCAACCAAGAAAAATCACTGCGGAAATGCACTACAAGAAAGTATAGAAATGACAACATAAAATTTAATATTTGGCAACAACTTAGTTTTATTGTTGGCAAATGAACTTTTTTATTGCCAAAGAATTTAATTTTGTTGCCATAGTATTGATTATTGTTGCAAAAGTACTTTTGGCAACACAAAAAAAGTTGCTGAGCGTTGTTGCAATAGCAGCCATTGCGAAAAGTATATACAACAAAAAAAATAAAAAGCCAAAAGTACTTTTTGCAACAATAATAGAGCTATGGCAACAACAACAAATTTTGTTGCCAAATATATTTTTTCTTGTAGTGACGCACCATTCAATACAATAAGTGCAACAACCAAATCAAGGATGTGGATGGATGTAATATGAATGCACATGTGATGCAATGCAATGATATACACATGGTGGGCGGAATACCTCCACGCCTCGATAGTCATGACCAGTGGGGGACCCGCGAAGTCCATGTACTTCCTGCGGCGCACGCTCGATCAAATATATATATATATATATATATATATATATATATATATATATATATATATATATATATATATTGCGGAACATGCAACCTGGTCCAAAAAGGTTTAATATAGGTTGCGGCGTGCAACCCATGCATAAAATATGTTGCGGCGCGCAACCCGATCATGTATGAGTATGAATGCATGAATGATATCAATGCCAATGAGAATCTATCAATATCAATGGTGCCACATGGACACATATCACGAGAATCTACCAATATCAATTGTTTCACACATGGACATGTATCACAATATCACGAATAGATCACTTTATTCCTCTGTACAAGACAATACCCAATAAATGAGAAACACGACTTCACAATCACGATAAGGCAACTCGACCTCAAGTCTCGTACCACGTACGGTGCGACAAGCCAGTTGATCACAATAAGGCAATAAGCTATAATCAAACAACAATAACAAGCTCAGCTCATATCAGAGTATCATGAAAGATGAGAATGAGTACAACGCATAATATCAATGAATATTGATAACTTATCAAATCAATCGTGCCACAGATGGACACATCTCGCGATATCAATAATAAGTCAAGTTCTTGCCTCTTAAAGATCTGGGCCCTCTGTGACTTCCCCTTAGCATTTTGAACACATCAATTCTTATGAGCTTGCCAATTGAGTGAGTGATGAGCCGCAGTTTCTTTAGTTAGCATTGCTTTATATTTGTTTTAGTTTGAACTTTATTTGAGTTATCGTATACTAGATATTTATATGCTATACAACTCATTGGATCATTCAAAATTCTAAGCAAAACCTAAAATACTACGTCAAAAGATAGGAACCATGAAAAAGTTTAAGAAATATTTATAAATTGTATTATAATTAACAAATATTTTTATGTATAACATTTTCTTAAAAAGTTTTATACATGTAATATTGGGTTGATTTGTTTCAATTGGACTTTTTTAATTAACACCAAACCAAACTAACTATCCCAGAGTTTTGTTTCTTCACTAGCCCAGCAAACCATTAATCGATTATTTTTATTAGACTTGAATTGTTTATTTGGTTTAGTTTATCGATTTTTTTTGTACACCCTAAATATACCTATATAATAATTCAGGATTATCAGGGCTTGCATGATGTTTGTTCTAGGAAGCAATTCTTGACATGTTGAAGCAACTTGCATCTTTTGTAATCAGTGGCTTCCCTATTTTTTACACGTCCAGTTTACTTTAAAAAACTAGGGGGCAATGGCCCATGCCAATATTATGAAAATTGAAACTATTAATATATCTTTGTCAAAATAAAATATCAAGATAACAATATGCACAACCTAATCTATATTTAATATTAAAAGCACGATTGGTTTTAGAAATGTTTGTTGAATATTTTCCCTTTTATTAGTACTTTATATAGTTACTTAATGATTACCTTTTTCTATATATTAGAAAGGGTGGTTTCAACATGCATACTTAATAATTACCCTTAAGATTAGAAGAAACTAATAAATCTCTCTTAATTTGTGATTGAACAAGAAAAAAGAAAAACTTATTTTTAGTACAAGGGACAATTAAGAAGAAAGAAAAGGAATATATGAAATTTAGTTACTTTTAGTAATTAATCATAATTAACTAATATGAATTGTAACCTCATTAAGTTACTTAACTATACTTAATGATTACCCTTAAGATTAGAAGAACCTAATCTCTCTTGATTTGCTAAAATGAACAAGTAAAAAGAAAAACTTATTTTTAGTATAAGGAACAATTAAGAAGAAAGAAAAGGAATATATGACATTTAGTTGCTTTTAGTATTTAATCATGATTAAGTAATATGAATTGTAACCTCATTAAGTTAATTAACTATATTAAATTTACACAATTTGATATAAACTTGGATATAGATGATAAGTATTTACCCCCTTTTTTTTTTCATAGTACTTATCCTTCACCAAAATTTTTCATATACGGAGGAAATTATTTACCCTTCACCAGATTCAAAGAAACTAAATAAATATGACATTATCACAGGTCTTACGTTCGTACGTGTCAATTTGAAAGTTATATAAGCCAACCCATATTCAATGATATTTCAACATAGGGCATGATCTGTAATTTAATAGGAAATGTTGGACTTTTTTTTAGAGATATTCATAAGGTCCAAATAACTAAGCAAAACTGATCTGCAAAATTGTTTCAAAGACTAATACACATAGATAGCTAATCGGTAAATGTCAGAATTGCCCTTAATTTCAATTACGTTGACTTTAAGCATAAATGTTGAAACCATGCTTTCTAATATATAGAATAATCTAAATTCTGATCAACTTTAGCTCATGCATTAAAAAACTGAGTGAATGCGTCCTTTGCCAAGTACCAAGTGATACACGTTATTTTAGGTCGGGTAAATCAATTTCACGGCTCACAAACATTTTTTATGTAGATAATCCTTCTCGCATAAGATCAATAAATAAATATAAAGATTTCTGCAAGGTGAATTTTTTCTACTTAAATTGTAAGTATTCGTAGAAAATCAATTTTCGATGGTCACGATTGTTGAAGAAATAAATAAATACATAAGTATGTTTTCTCTAATAACTTAAATTTTTAGATGAAATTATCACACAATTCAACATGATATCAGAACATGCGGAGATCGCACATGAGGAGGCGTTCTAAAGACATAATTTAATAAATAAACTTCTAAATGAGATAGTCACTCACCTAAACAATAAAGTAACTCGCTGCATCGATAACAATTGGAGACTGGTCAATTTACTAGTTTGACATGGTCTTCAAAGAAGAACTAATGGCAAGTAATTGAACATGAAATTTTTACGTTATTAAACCGAAAGATAATAACGGTTTCTTATTTTGTCCATGTTTTAATAACGATTTCAAAATTAAGCTTCCAAACAAATATTTCATATCGTATACGTCTATGTATATCATTTATCATAAGGAAAAAAGGTGGCATTCCAAGTGTGACAAGCACATCTGACCGTATCGAAGTGAGTATAACTTGATCAAATATGTAAAAAATAGTGTTTTCAGAGGCGTTTTTTGGGCAAGCTCTGGGGCGTAGTAAAAACGCATCTGAGCATTTTCGAAAAGCAAAAATCCCATGGGTGTACGCCCGGGCGTAAAACTCGCCCCAACACAGGCTTACGCCTAGTAGAACTAAACTAACTAAGGTCAAAATTGACAATTGATCTTTTTTATTTTAATGCCCTAAGCCGGTTACCCACTTACCCTAAACACTCTCTTTATTCCACTAAGTCTTTTTAACATGACATATGAATCGTGCAGACAAGGGATATCAAATTGCAATAGCTTCTTTGGCTCCAATCAAACCTAGTTGTGAAGTATTGTTCATGAGAGTTCAAAAAGACACTTGAGAAATGATATGATTTTTGTCTATTTTTAGTTTTTGTGGAAGATGACTCTCATTTGAGCTCTGATACATCTGTATCTCTAACTAAATTTTTAGTATGCACCAATTATGTTTTAATATTTAATAGTGGATGAAGTTTTATTCTCTCATGTTTTTAAGTATTCCAAAGGTATTGCAGAATTGGTCTTACAAATGACTATTTTTTAGCTTATCTTGTCTAGATTATGATATCACAAAGAACGTTACTGTTAAGATGTATTTGATTAGTTTATAAAGTCATATTTTTTGTGTTGTTAGTTGTTAGTTCACTCGTATAATGATGTTTCCAATACCTTTTTTTGGGATTTATTTGAATATTAAACAAAATTTTAATGCAATTTTCACATTTTAAACATATTTAATTAATTATAAAATTAAGAATCCTTAGGGCTTTCGCCCCGTGCCTTAAGGCTTACGCCTCGTCCCGTATTAGGTAAAACATCTCACCCAATGCCCCCATCTCTAAAAATACTAATAAAAAATAACTTTTTACTCCAAGCATGGTTCGTAATTGTTCCGGGTTAGCACCAAAATACTTACAAATTCTGAAAATGTTTAGCCATGTTATCAAAAAATTGTTTGTAGAACATCAAGGGTTTCAATAAAAGCAAATTAAAATGGAAGCTGACACTAACATTTATAATACTTCGTCCCACTCCAAAAGCAGAAAGTTGTACTCTTTAGATGCTTTGGTTTTGTATTTTGGCTAACGTACTGTAGATTATAATTATTCATTCATATCGATACAAATTTCTATTAGTTGGACTCTTGTTAGAGTTAAGTATAAAATCAGTATAAAATTCAAAATTGAATAACAAAATGATTGCCAAGAGTGAAGGTTCGGACAAGACTGGGGACAAGTATTATATTGGCTTTCTACCTGACAATTTGAAGTTCTCTTTCACATACTAGTCCTAACTAAAATTAGGAGAATTAACCAAAATAACAACCTATAATTTAATTTATATGCATAGATACTTAGACATATATTATATGCACAATTCATGTTTAATATATGTATAGTTATGTATAATCTATGTATCACTAAAAAGGTGAAAAGTAAATCCAATCGACTATCCTGTAAAGATCTCAATTGATTAACCTCTCTGTCCCTACACCGCCCCAACCCGCACTGCTTGCCCTGTTGGCCCATGTCCTTTTCCTCTGTTGTCCTCCTTTGCAAATAAGAAAAAGAGATAAATAATTAAGTTAAATTAAATATGTATGTTTATAGTATATCATTTAAAGGCTTATCCAATACATGATGCTTATCTCACCGACACAAAGCTTATTAAAAATCACAGTTTGTCCGGCGGGAAATTCAAATAAGGAGATTCAATAAAGAAATACATCAAAAGATTCAATAACCTACATACATATAAATAAATAAAACTTCTTTTTTAATCATATTAGTATAATTTTCTATCAGACGGGGTTCAACTGAATTCCCTTGCACCCATATGCCTCCTCAACTCCGCACCCCCCCTCCCTTGCGCCCATATGCCAGACAATTATATCTATTCAATGGGCTGATTAGCTTAATTGTTACACAAGAGAGTTGATGCTAATTCAATTCTTTCCTCTAATTACTTTCATTTACGAAAGCATTTTTTTCAATGAATGTATTTTGATTTAATGAGTTTCTCTTCGACAAGCAATTGGACTGGAAGAAGATTGGTTAGTATTGGATGAATCCGTGAATAGTCGTTCCTTATTTATGCATTATCCCTATAACTTATTCAGTTCATCATATTGTAGCTTTCACCTAGGTTTTTGGTAATTGTACAAGAGCAGGTAAATTTTGTGAAACTTATAATTTGTACATGAAAACTAAATGTTTCCTAAGAAGAAATTCAATAGAATTGATTTACTGAACAAATGATTATTTTAATGGAATACTTCCTTTAATTTTACAAATCATGACCAAAACGAAAAAAAACTTTACAAGTTAGGACAAGTATTTGCATAAACTGGTAGCAGATACTTGCTTGATCGTAGTTATGATCATTAAGTAACAACCAAGAGGATCATCAGACATCTTTGAAAACACTGAAGACAACACAAGTTTTTCCTCTCTTCTTTCTTCCTCTTCTTTCTTTCTTTCTGGTCCCATTACCATGAACACATCTTTCTCCAAGCTGTCGGACATATCTCTTTCTACGAGTTTCCCAATTTCATTTTGGTATCTACTGGCCGGACACCCAATAACATTACTTGTAATTTTTGTGATCTGCATCCATCATATTTTTTTTTTTTAAACAGAATCAATCATTTTATCTTTCCCTTGCTAATAGAGTTGTCTGAACTGATTTCCTTCTCCATTCATCCCTTCAGTTTATAAATTGATTATTGACAAATGTCAAAGATCTATCCTGATCATCAACTAAATCCAATAGAAAACACAATTAAGTCTTGCTTGGGAGACACCTAATAACTCGGTGCATTAGTCATAATCAACGGCTGTATCAAAAGATAACTTACAAGACAGACTATCTGGATACATTTATGTTCTTATAACAAATCATATTATAAAAATAAGGCAATTAAAGCACCAATACATCCAGGTATATTTATAACTTATATCTGTACCCCCATCCACCTTAAACTGCAGAGTAAGAACTCGAAGAGCTCTGTGTCTGTGTGTGTATGTGTATATGTAAACGCGGAGACTCAAACATACATAATAAGGCCCAAAATTGCTTGGACATTCAACAAATCTAGGCGAACAATCATCTAACTGCAAAAGCTGTTACTTATTCTCCCTTAGATTGGTGTCCAAGACATCTCCCACATACCACATCTTCCTAAAATTAATTTACAAATAAAAAGCTTAGGCACTTATTCCAACAACAAAAAAAAGTTCTACATTAAATTCTACAGGATGTGTGTGTGTGTGTGTGTATGTGAATATAACATTAAATTCTACAGGATATGCCCAACGAGGAAGTAACTAATACTGAATCCATTAACAATTACTAATAAAGAAAGGTTCACCTGGGAGAATTCTCTGCTTAGAGATAGGAATGAAGTCGACATGAAAACGCCCCTAGAAGCCTTTGATAACTAGATCTTCCATTATCGGGTCACAGACGACTTTCGCCCTGCTGAAATTTTTCCGTTTGAGAAAGGCTCGTCGCATACAAGGGCGAAAGTCACCTGCGACACGACCACCGGAAGATCTGAACATCAAAGGCGTCGAAGCGATTAAGAGATTTTCTAGGGTTAGTTGATGGGGCTACAGATTTAAATAGAACTGGATCTGAACATAATACTAATATGCATTTATTTACATTTTTATCCCTTGGTATACATGCCTTAGCATTTCTATAGCTAAGTTTTTCCCAAACCAATTTTTTATGTTATATTTTTTTACTTTTTTATAATAGCATTTTATCTATAATAACAGCGTTCAACTTTATAACAGTACTCTCTGTATAAAATTACCCCCATATAACAGCTAATAATTAACCATTTTTATAAAAATAAAATATTTATGATTACCAATAATAATAAGTCTATAGACTTTGACCAAATATTAAATTTGATACTTTAATATATCGTATTTATGACAGAATATTACATATGAATACATCTTTGTAATATAAGAAGTTCATTATTTTCTATTTTTATTTATAAATAATTTTCAAAAAGGAAAACGATGTGAATACGGAGTATGAATCCTATTCTTTAGAGCAAACAAAGAGACTAAATCTGTGATTCCTAATCCTTTTAAAGCGGAAACTATGAAATCAGCTACAATTATAAATTCTTTCATCATTCTTGAAAGAATTTAATTTTCAAGTAGATTTAAACTGTGTCACTTAGAACTTAAAACTTTATACATTCAATTGTGAATTAATTGAAATTGTATTATCTTTCTTTAATGTCTAAGTAGTGAAGTATGCATATCTTTGAGATTTAAAATCTAAATAATTTTGTTAATTTTTTTTATAACATTGACAATTAAAATAATTAGATTTTATGCATCGTTTTTGTCTATAACAACCAGCTATTAGTTAAATGACAAATGTTGTTATAGGTATATAGCAATAATTCTCTATAACAGCCGAAAATTTTCGGACCAAACGATGTTGTTATAGAGAGGTTTGACTATATATAAATAGCTAGTGCTTATCGGAGGCGGATTACTCAATTTTCTTATCGAGTAAACCGTTAACCCGTTAAGGATTATCATATTTTTATTTTTATCCCCATGTATATAAATAGCTGGGAATTTTGTATAGCTTGAAAATTCTGTATTCATAAATAGCTGAAATTTTTAAAAAGAATAAAACCTTTTAAGTGTAATACATAGGCTGAGAAAAGAAATCAACTGCAATGAATCTCCACCGATCTGTTGTCATTTTCAGTTCCCAGTTTCTACCTTCATTAACCAGTTCACTATGAAGCTTTCTTTGGTTCAAAATTCATAGTGAAAATGCATTTTTTTTTTTTTTGTTAATCAATTGCTCCGACATGTTGTATCCTATTTTGGAGTTGTGTAAAAGAACTTGGCAGTGGCACAAGCAACTGTGCATTGATAAACATGAAATGTTATCACTCGGTTCGTGGATACTCAATTTGCATAAACAATAATACTAAATGTGAAGCTCTACTGAGATCTTGCAGATAAGTGTATGATTTTTATATGGTGTGTGAAATCAGTTCCTAACTAGGACATTTTTGTTGTCACTGCATTGATTTTTATTGTCTTTAGATCTTAGCCGATACATCGCTCCATAATTATAATCCGATACCGAATCAATCAATAAGATATCGATTGGCTAGCGGATTAGTATATTTCAAAACCGATGACCGATAAGTTAAACCGTTAAATGTATTATCCGTTCGATAAGCAGTCGTATTTTTTTGAGTTTCATTTTAAAGAACATTACGGCCCAAATACGCCTAAGCCTAAACCATCTAGTTTACTAATTTTGGCCCAACTCTTAAGTTAATTAAGCCCTATTTTCCACATACCGACATTCTCACTTCTCTTTCTTCTCTCCTCTCCTCTCATGTCTTATCCAGCCAATTGTCCCCACCATGACTCCGTGAAAAACACATAGATCTTCTCCTTTTCTCTCTCTCTCTGTATATATATATATAGGGTAAAGGGTCAAAAATACCCCTCTTGTTTGAAAAAAGGATAAAAATATTCTTCAAATTTATTTTAGGTTAAAAATACTCTTTTCATTCTCAAAGTTTTCAAATATATCTCTGTATTGATCAAAATTATCCCCCAAAATAATCCAAAATCATTTTTTAAACCCGCTTTGTCATTTAGACCCGATCCAAGTAAATAATAACCCATAAAATCCCCTTATTCCCCCAATACGTAGGTTTGAAGTTTGAGGGAATTGGAGAAATAAGAGAATCTTATGAGTTATTATTTAGTTGAGTGGATTTAAATGATGAAGCTGGTTTAAAAAATGATTTCGGATTATTTTAGGAGATAATTTCCTTCAAGACAGAGATATATTTAAAAACTTTAAGTATGAAAGGAATATTTTTGACTCAAAATAAGTTCGAATGATATTTTTAGCCTTTTATCCCAAGTAGAATGGTATTTTTGACCCTTTTCCCATACACAGTATATACTTCTTCGTTTATCACCGAAGCTCAAGGGATATGTCAGTGGGAGTTATTAACAACGATTGGAGCAATAATTTTATCAGATTTCAAAATGGACATTATGATCCTTTTTTTATTTTTATTTGAATATTTAGTTTTTCCATTGTCACTTGGCAATGTATGTTTGTCCAGTATCTTCACTACTTTGTAGTGAAAAGGCATATGCTATTTGAAAGTTACCTCTAAAAGAAAGCATAATAACAGAGCGTGAAAAATATAATTTAAGCGTTCAAAATTTTATTTAAAGATGTGGTTTAGAGCCCGTTTGGATGGGCTTATAAGTTGGTCAAACCAACTTATAAGTCTTTTTTAACTTATTGTGGTGTTTGGGTATCAACTTAAAATGCCAAATTTAAGTCAGAAAGTTCTTAAAGTCACCCAAAAATGAAAAGTTGGAAATCCTAACTTTTTTTTTTGGATGGCTTAAAGCCAGTTTCGTTGACCATGGAAATTACTTTTATATCCCTTATATTTTATTTTAATTCCCAAAGTGTCCTCACAGCTAAAGCCCTAAAATTCACCCTCATTTTTTCACCAACAACGCAGCCTCCACATCTCTGTTCATCATCATCTACAACAACGCATCATCATCATCCACGATCTCTGTTCCTAAAAAAGTTTCATCTGATTACTCTGCTTGGATTGCTAAACAGATTTTCAATCTTGGTGACTATTTGAGTAAGTTTTTTTAGCACCCTTTTTTGTTTTTGTTTGTTCTTGATTGATGGGTCTCGTCAAATCTGTATGGAACTTCTATTATTTGATACTCTAATTAACTTTTCCTAATGTTGCTGAGTTTTTGAGCAGTTTTAGGGAGAGAGATAGCCGGATGATTTTTTTTTTTTTGGATAAAGATTGTTCCTTTTTTGGATTATTATGATTGGTGGAGCTGAATCTGCTTCTGATTTTTTTTTTTTTTTTTGAAATCAAGATTACTCCTTTTTGGATTATTATGATTGGTGGAGTTGAATCTGCTTGTGCATTTTGAGGAGATAGACTTGTTAATAAAACTTATAATCTTGGCTACTAGACATCATCTAAATAGTGACCAATTATCAAGGTTTAGGAAAGACGTCAGAAGATTCAGGAGTCGGGCATCAACCTAGTTAGTTTTTTGTTCTGACATCCCCTGCGAAATGAAATTAGCACTCATCATTATCCTATGTTTTAAGCAATTGCTTTTAGACTTTCTTGTGATCAATGATGATTTAAAGAGAGAGACACTTATCATTTTTCAGTGGATAGAGGTGCAAGTGAGTGGTCCCTAGACTTAATTGTTAAATTGACCATATTATGCCTCCATATCAGACTGAATGTCATATCCTCCAACTAAAGTAGAATAATTACCACTTAATATTGTAAGTGATATTGAATGTTATTTGTTCCCATTTTGATTCTATATGCCACTTTGCGGTTTATTTGCTCCCTTTTTTCAGTAACATATACCATGAGTGAACTAGTAATTTTCATTCCGCTATTATGGTTATAGCTGGTGAATTGACTCCTTGACAGATGACTCTTTATGCCTTAAATAATCAGCATGATGATGACTATTCCAAGTAAAATGTCATTATGATCATGTTATATCCAATCTGTTATTGCAATGGATTACTTGAAGAGTTGCTGCCTATATTTTCATAATGCACCAGTAGACAGCAACTGTGTTTTGTTTCCGACATAGGAGAGCTTTTATGTAATTTTTTCTGATTGAGGCATTTAATAATGATAAACTAAATTCTGTTGGCACCATCATTTTGTGGTTTCCTTGTTGTGCAAGTTCCAATCTAATATACACTTTGCATGTTAGTGATGAAGGTATTGCTGCATTTCTTCCATCGTATGCAGGTTCAACTGGGGTGGTTCCAGAAATGAATGGACCAAAAAACTAATAGCTGGTAGATTTTAAGATGTCACCATCCGTTTTTCAGTCTTGTGTCAACCCACCATGCTGAGCACTTTAGATGTTGTAGTTGCTATTAGCTTAAGGTCTTTCAATTATGGTGATGTGTTTTATTTTTATTTCTGAGTTTGGAACTTGACTGCTGAAACTTATTGTTATCTTCTTTCTGAGGTGGACTTAAAATTATAAAACATGTCAGAATTTCGATATTACAAATGCACTTGTGCTGATCACTGTGTTTCCCTTGTCTCTTATTTAAATGATTCCTCATGTCAAAACTTGCTGGTTCCAGCCTCTTCTGAAGCTTCTGGCTGCTGCTGCGGCTGCTGCTGCGGCTGCTGCTGCTGCTGCGGCTTCCACTTCTTCTTTTGATGTTGCAGAGTTCATGAACGTTTATTTCTCCTTTCTTCAGATTGTTTACATTCAATCATGCCGGAAACTAGTAAAGCACGAAGTAATGCTAAGTGGGATGATTATGCCAACATTAAATTTATAGATTTGTGTGAAAATGAGATTAGACAAGGACGTAGACCACACACTCATTTCGCCGCGGTGCAACTCGACAATTGCGAGAGCCAAGAGGGCGCATTGAGAAATTTAACTATTTACATTCTTCTTGTAGAAATGTAGTAGAGCGCACATTTGGCGTTTGGAAAGCAAGATGGTCTATTTTGAGACACACGCCATACTATCACATTGCCACACAAAGGGACATCGTGCTTGCTACTATGGCCATTCACAATTATATTAGAAAGAAATGCAATGTGGATGATGCATTCCAAACAGCCGAGAATGAGAGCTATATTCCATTGGTTGATTCTAATGATATTGGCACAACTTCAAGAGCTAACAATGTAGATGTCGAAGATGTAGGAGAACAAAATGATGTCTATTAGATGGGGTTTCGTGATATGATTGCTAGTGACATTTGTAATGCTTGATGCTTGTATTATATGAATATTTTCCACTTCTTGTATTTATAGTGGAGTGTTTTCGGTTGTATTAGCACTTTTATTTTGTGTCAAATTCTCCATCTTTGACACCCGTGCTTTATTAGATGCTAGTTATGTTGTGTATAGGCTTTAGTCAATAGTAGAGTAATATGGTTAAATAGTATGACAACCTTAGTCATTTGTTGAAAATTTTGCAGATTAATGATGGTTGCCAGTGGAGAAAATGTAGTCAGAAAATGGCAAAAGAGAATTCATACTCACGAGCTTATTGTTTTTGCACAGGGCTGCTGGAAGAATAAGAAAAAAGCACATGTCTGAAATTATTCAATTTCATCGTGGAAATTACCGTTTATTGGATAAATATATAGGAATTGGTCAGCAATTTCTGGATTGTAATGAACACTTTGGTAACATTTATAACGTGTTAAATTCACTAATAGTTTTTTTTTTTAAATCACACTGCTATAAATTTTTTAAAGACTATACACGAGAAGGACATTTTTATAAATGAACATTTTTTATAATTAGTTCTACAGAATTGCCTTCACAAGAATTTATAAATGAACATCTTTTAAATCAACTTATTATGGTGTTAACAGCTTTAAGGGCATTTCAGTCATTTTGACATAAAATAAGTGCTTAACAACACTTATTTACCAAACACATCAACAACTTATTTTCAACATAAGTACTTTTATCCAAACACTCAACTGCTTATTTATAAAAATAACTTTCAGCACTTAAAAGTTCTAAA
Source organism: Lycium barbarum (assembly GCF_019175385.1). Taxonomy (NCBI): domain Eukaryota; kingdom Viridiplantae; phylum Streptophyta; class Magnoliopsida; order Solanales; family Solanaceae; genus Lycium; species Lycium barbarum. The sequence continues at coordinate 28,596,923 of NC_083340.1, forward strand.
AGCACTTCATACATAAAAGTCACTTTTTTTAAGCCCATCCAAACAGGCTAATCTAGACGTCCATCGGGAGTATCCAAACGCTTTTCAACTGAATATGACTCTGGATTATATGGAAACTAGCAAACTATGCCCGTGCGATAGACAAAGCCTAATATGATTAATTTAATTATTCACTTTAATTAGTCTTTATGATTTGTATATTTTGTAAAGGATACTGCGATTCTCTTAATTTTCCTCCATATTTTATTTCTTTTCCTCTTATATTTTTCTCTTAATTTCTCAATTGTTGTTAAAATTTGTCTTATTTTGATTATGTTTGCCTCTTTTTATATTTAGTAAGTTGACAATTCAAATATTCTACATGTCAAGTTTATTATCACAAGATTCAAATGATATTTTACTATATTATACACATTTTTAATTTAAAACCACAAGATTCAAAAGTCTATCTTTTTTTCTTAAACTCCGTGTCTAGTCAAACTTAGGCACTTAAATTGAGACAGAGGGAGTATATGCCAAGTGACGTAAATGAAAGGACAATTGAGTCACTGCAGACACGTGAGACTTAAAAAATAAACACACAAGAGGTAGAATTAATGTTAAACTTCTGAAATGTACACATGTTAGTCTCTGCTTAGAATACAATTTCATGTGCTTACTATCGTTGCATTATACTAACAGAGATGTTTGATGGAACATCAATGTAGTTATAATTGCACTAAGTACAGTTCAATAACTAAACAAAAAAGAAATTCAAATTTCCCCATAAGACTGAAACTAAAATGTAAAAACTTTAAAATGAATTCAGAATTCAAGGCCAAAAGAAAAACAAACATAAGAAGCGTAAGAGGAAGAGGAAAATAGTTGTTCAAGATGCAGATTTATGATAAAATATACATTTCATTTATTAATTCTTAAAGAACGTGCAAATCAAAAGTGAATAAGTAAAAGTGCATGGAGAAAATAAATATACGTCACTCAAAAGAAGATAATTAAATTGAAGTGTATACGTGTATAAATAAGAAGAGAATAAATATTTAGTACCATAACATATGTCCAAATGGGATAAAAAAAATAGTTAGTGAAAGTGTACAATTTATATAGTTTTTTTGTACCAATTTGCATAGCATCATATCTTGAAAGTTATGCCAAATTTCTCCAAGGAAATTCAAGAAATAAACACCTGCAAATAGGACCCAACTGGAGAGAGAGAAGAAAAAATTGCTAAATTAAGAATCACAAGGAAGCAAATGGGAAATGGAAGATTTAGGCTTTGTATTCGTTGGAGAGGGTTAATTTTGTGACTAAAAGAATGATAGTAATTTTTGACACGTGTTCTTCTACTGAACCAAAGGGAATCATTGAGTGCCCCTTTTTAAGCGGCATAGACGTAATTTTTAGGAAAATGAATCTTACACTTGTTCAATAGCCAATTTACATAGGTCCATACAGATGCCAAGCAAACCAAAATGGTCCCACTTTTTACAGTACAATTTTGAATACTATTTGTACAACAAATTGCAGCCGTGTTCGTCCTCTTCAACTGTCACTTCTATATTACTAAACGGTGATGCCCGTGCGATGCACGGGGCCCAACAGTTACGATACGATATTTATGATTATAATGAGAACCAAAGGACATATTAACTTTATAATGCATCCATAATTAAAATTATTTTATTATGTATATATAGTAGATGTTAAATCTCCTAATTACTTCGTGTATTTACTTTTTAGAATTTTTGAACCCCTTGATGAAAATCCTAACTCCGCCACTGAATGCATCAGTGCCACCAAAGAGATGCATTAGTATGTTCGTTCAACAGAGCAAAAATAAATAAAAGTAAAAGTATCAACAACTCATAACACATCAATTTCCCAAAAAAAGAAGGTACTGCATGGGATATCTATAATGCATTGCTAGCCCTTTGATACCAACAATGTTCCCCATTGCTGGCACATTTAGAAAACCATTGACATCAATTTCAAAATAGACAGAGATCTCTGGCACTCCTCTTCGTGCTGGTTGAATACCTTAAGCTCAAATTTACCAAGAAGGTTGTTGTCCTTGCCCATTGTCCTTTCTCTTCATACACCTGAATGAGCACACCTGGTTGATTATTTGAGCAGGTGGAAAAGATTTTCTCTTTCTTGGTTGGAATAGTAATGTTTCTTGGAATCAAGACTGTCATCACATCATAATTGCAACTTGAACTGCAGCTTCGTCTACTGCCCTAGAGATGGGGAGAAGTTGATGGCTATGGGAGCGTGGGATAGTAGGGGGATGCGAACAATATGTGGGATAGGACGGCCAGTTGCATTAGGGAAGCAACTAGAGAGGTATTGGGGGTCTCACGAGGCCGTCGTGGTGGGCACCGAGGGGATTGGTGGTGGAATGGAGAAGTCCAAGGGAAGGTAGAAGCAAAGAAGCAGGCATATGTGAAGTTGGTAGATAGCAAGGATGATGAAGAGAAACGGACGAACAGGGAAAAGTATAAGATGGCAAGAAAGGAGGCGAAGTTGGCAGTTTCGGCGGCTAAAACGGCAGCCTTTGAACGCCTTTATGCAGAACTAGAGGACAGAGGTGGGGATAAGAAGCTATTTAAGCTCGCCAAGGCGAGAGAGAGGAAGGCACGCGACTTGGATCAAGTGAAGTGCATCAAGGACGAGGATGACCAAGTGTTGGTACAGGAATCTCGCATTAGACAGAGATGACAGTCATACTTTCATGAACTCTTGAACGAAGGACGGGACAGAGACTTTGTGTTGGGAGACTTGGAGCACTCGGATAGGCGTCGCAACTTTGGATATTGTAGTAGTATAAAGGTTGAGGAGGTTAAGGGAGTTGTTCGTAGGATGCGTAGAGGAAGAGCGACCGGACCTGACGAGATTCCTGGGGAATTTTGGAAGAATGCAGGCAGGGTAGGCCTGAAGTGGCTGACTGGGTTGTTTAATGTCATTTTCAAGACAGCGAAGATGCCGGAAGAATGGAGGTGGAGTACAATGATTCCCGTGTACAAGAACAAGGGAGACATTCAAAGCTGCAACAACTATAGATGTATCAAGCTGCTAAGTCACACTATGAAAATGTGGGAAAAGGTGGTGGAAATGAGGGTGATGAGAGGTGTGTCTATTTCAGAGTACCAGGTTAGATTCATGCCGAGACGCTCGACTACAGAAGCCATTCATATTGTAAGGAGATTAGTGGAGCAGTATAGGGAGCAGAAGAGGGACTTGCACATGGTATTCATTGACCTAGAAAAGGCCTACGACAGGGTGGACGAAATGGAGGCTCGCCTCCGGAGTGCTGTGTGATAAGAAAGTGCCACCAAAACTTAAAGGCAAGTTCTACAAAGTGGTGGTTAGACCGACTTTATCGTACGGCTCAGAGTGTTGGCCAGTCAAGAAATTACACGTTCAAAAGACGAAAGTCGCGGAAATGCGAATGCTGCGGTGAATGTGTGGGCACACTAGGAGGGATAGAATTAGGAATGAAGATATCTGAGACAAGGTGGGAGTGGCATCGGTGGAGGACAAGATGCGGGAAGCGAGGCTGAGATGGTTTGGACATGTGAAGAGGAGAGACACAGATGCCCCAGTGCGGAAGTGTGAGAGGTTGGCTATGGACGGTTTCAGGAGAGGCAAAGGGAGGCCGAAGAAGTATTGGGGAGAGGTGATTAAACAGGATATGACACAGTTTCAGCTCACCGAGGACATGACCTTAGATAGAAGGTTGTGGAGGACTCAGATTAGGATAGAAGGCTAGGTGGCTTATCCTTTCACCATAGTAGTTGTAGTTTTGCTCATTTATTTATTGCCATTTGATTTCTGCATTTGATTGCTGCTTATATTTGTTGGGCCGTTGTACTTTGGCTATCTTATTTATCTATAGTAATTAATGCTCCTTTCTCTCCGGACTGTTCTACCATGACTTTCTCGCTTTTGTTATTCCTTGTTTTCATATTGTTTTCGATATGCTTGGTCCTATCTGACCTTTTGTCTTGTTTTCCTCTCTTGTTCTCCTCTCTTGAGCCGAGGTTCTTTCGAAAACAGCCGCCCTACCTTTCAAGGTGGGGGTTAGGTCTGCGTACACTCTACCCTCCCCAGATCCCACATGGTGGAATTATACTGGGCTTGTTGTTGTGTTGTTGAACTGCAGCTTCATATGCTACAATGAGAGCAAATCTTGTTTTAGTAACTGATATTCACTGATGGGCTTCCTAATCATATTATGAGGCAAATTTCTTTATGAGACTGCTAGAGATCATTAAAGAATCATAAGAACCTCACATTTCATTGATCACTCTTTAACATTTAACTCCAGAGCACACTGGTAAGACTACCTGCGAAATATAAAGAGCAAAAGGAAAGAGGAAGTTAGCTGAGGATTAGCAAATTGCGATCTGAAATACTTTTTTTTTTTTTAATTTATTAGATAGAATATATTACATCGATCCAGGTATGAAGTCGAAAATTCTTAAACAGTGATATAAGAAACCTAAAACAGAAAATCTAGAAGTGTTTAGGATTCTAAAATCAATGTAAATTCAATCCCAATGAACAATTAAAATATTTAGAAATTAACTGGACGTATGTTTTGTCCTGAGAATAAAGGAACACAGGAAAATATGACAAACGACAATCAAATCCGACATCTCTCCTGCTTAAAATTGAAAATTCCAATGTAATAGTAATATATTGATTTAACAGGAAGGGTTCTGAGATTTAGTTTCAATTCAAGGAACTAACCGTGAGGAAGCTTGTTCCATTCTAATCGAGACAACTAAAAATGATTAGGTAACACCAAATAGCTCCCACATATCTCAAATCTTCGTATAGTTGTTGAGTTGTTTGATTGTACAATAGATAAGATCATCCTGCCAATGAAGTAACAAAATATGCAATTTGTGTTTCATTTACAAGAAAAATGCCAGTTAATTTTTCAAAAGAAAGCTCGTGGCAAAGAGATAACATGACATTGTGACTACAACTCACTCAAACTTCACAAACTAATATTTTAGATACCACCATACAGGGAAATAATCAAAATCAAAATCTTTGACTTGTGTATTCTCTTAACGGGTTCAGTCTGATGAAAGCGTGACCATTAAATAAATCCTACAAGGAGGGGCGTGTGTGTGTTTTGGGGGGTAGCCTCAATCCAAGAACATTTTAATGGCTGTTAGGCCATGCTACAAGTGCTCATTTCCGTGAATAATTGCAATCACATTAGCATGCCCCTATAATATCTTCACTTTAGTTCAAAAAATGAGGCTATGGTACATCCTTTTGAATTTGCTAAAAGACAAGTACATATGGCCTACTTCCACACCGGGTATGTCGTATAACCCCTTCATAGTATGATAGAACATTCATATTGTCTTGCCCTCCCATGTCTATTATACACCTAGCGAGCTTTACAGAGAATCTAACAGAAAAGAATGGAGAGAGTGCTTACATCTGCCGCAAAGTGGCATGATATGTCATGCTCCCTAAGGGAATTATGTTTGGTATATGAAGGACACTGAACCTTTTCTTTACCTGTTGTTTTTGGAGAATCTGACACGCACCCATCGACAGTTTTGGAGAGTCTGAGCAACATAGCTGTTGTCTAATGGTGTTCACAGGATCTATAAGAGTCAAGATAATGCATGGGATATTTGAAATGGTATTGAAGAAACCTGCCAGAGCAACAACCTTAAATAGGTTAGGTAAAAGTATGTTCCAACTAAAGCTTGAAGAATTTGAGCATTTTAGATATGTATCCACAAATTAAAGTTGGATCAAACAAATGATCCATCAACATAAACAGATCCATCTATTTACCGAGTGCAGCGAGAAAGTGAATGTCTAACAAAGCAAACCAGATGGTCTGTTGACCCGAAATCCATGTTTGCAGCTTCTGAGCCTCTCTTATTATAATGTCAAAATATCAACTTCATGTGGAAAAGAAAGATCTTACTATCATTTTGATATTGAAGCTGTGATATTTCACGCGCATTAATTATTATTTTTCTCATACATTGTCTCACTAAGTTACCCGTAAGAGAACCTCACAGTAATATATACCAAGCATCAAATGAGAGCAGATTGACTACTACTGTATATATTTTTGGCCACGACTGTGATAAATCTTTTTCAATTCAAATTTCTACTTGCAAATCAACATTAAGCTTATCCTCCATTGTTCTACAACTAAAAACTTAGTTTCCTGTTAGCAAAACTTCCTCTCAGATTGCTAACAAAACTGATGAAATACAAACTTAACCATCAGGTTTTATTACCTTTTGATTCGAGAAGCTAAGCCCCTACAATGTTCACACATGTAGACGTTTCAGACAGTGGTCTTTTTTAGCATAATTACTCAAGAAACATGCAACATCAAGTACAGGGATCAAAACTAAGCATCTAATATAGAAGAATTAGCAGCATGCTTTCTGGGTTGATCAACACTCATACTGCAGATTACAATTTCAATGAAGTTTTATAAGATATATTTAGCACTAACACCCGGAGACAAATCTCAAAAATTGATCGCAATAAAATATTTAGCTATAGTTAATATAGAAGTAGAACAACTCATAAGATATATTTAGCACTAACACCCAGAGACAAATCTCCAAAATTGATCGCAATAAAATATTTAGCTATAGTTAACATAGAACAACTCAATCATATCTCTGTCCCCTTCGTCGTTCAAGAGTTTGTGGAAGTATGACTGCCATCTCCGTCTAATGAGAGCGTCCTCCACTAGTACTCTGCCATCCTCGTCCTTGATGCACTTCACCTGATCGAAGTCACGCGCCCTCCTCTCCCTCACCTTGGCTAGTTGTTATAACTTCTTATCCCCGCCTTTGTCCTCTAGTTCTGCATACAGGCGTTCAAAGCCGTTGTCTTTGCCGTCGTAACCGCTAACTTTGCCTCCTTCCTCGCCATCTTATACAACTCCCTATTCGTTCGCTTCTCCTTATCATCTTTGCTGTCTACCAACTTCGCATACGCCACCTTTTTTTTTATAGGAAAGATGATTCAATATTACCGTTGTTGATGGATTTTGAATTTGAATTTGATTTTTCACTGTAAAAATGAATATTGAAGGGAGCAAAGTAGTATATCATAGATGATACATATATATTTTGTATATATATGCATAATTACGCATAAACATGTATATACATTGTATATCCACGTATCTATGTGTCCATACTAACAATTATACAAGATTATACACATGTATACATAGTTGTACAGTATATATAATGTAAGAGTATCTTTTGCCTTTATGTAGTATATATTCACTATATAAGTATAACAATGTATACTTAGCGTATAAAAGTATATCAATGTAAATTTATGTATAACATTGTATACAAAGTGTTCATTGACGCAATTTTGAGTCTTTCAAGTGAAGTAAGTATTTTCACTTACTACATCTTTAAGTTTTGTAATTTTGTTCAAGTAGAAATTTACTAAGCTTACATGTATTGAACGAAATGAAAGAAAAGAAAAGCAAAGAACAAGAAAGAGAGAGAAGGTAAAGATGAAGGAGAATAAGTATGATCTGGCCATGAAAACCAAATATTTTTCACTTAATTTGATATTTTGGAGTTGGAGTTAAAGATGGAGTTGTGTTTGATTATAGTTTTGCAAATAATATTTGGTTGTTTGAGTGCATTGAAAGTGAAGATAATTTTTTTGATGTTTTTCAAATTCGAAGTTGTATTTGAAATTTTAATGGCCAAATGTTGATTTTAAATAAAGTGAAAACATTTTCCAGAAAAAATAAAAAATTTCATGGCCAAGCAGGCCCTAAGAATCTCAAAGATGTGAGGCGTAAAAAATAAGAAAGAGAATGCTAATTATAGTATTCAGCAGAGTCTTTACAATGGAGTCAAATCAATTCATTTAAAATGAAAAATAATCATTGAAGCAACTTAAATAGTAAAAATATTAGTTACCTTTTTCTTTTGATCCATTGAATTTCAGCACTTGAGTGATTTGAATTAATTGCACTGTCACTATTGCTGTGATAAAGTAAAGGCAAATGGAATGATTTTAGATATCGTAAATAAAAAATTGCGAAGAAATTGGGCGTCCATGAATCGATTAAAACCAACGTCAAATCGATTAAATAAATTGATATTGAGTTGAGTTAGGCTAGGTTTGGTTTTGAATTTTTAAAAATCGATAATATTTGCTTTGATTTTGATTTTACTAAAAACAAACTGAAGAAAAAACCAAATCGAACCAACAAATTTTATACGTAATTTTTATAATTATATATATACAATACCTAGATTTTTTTTTTAATATTTCTTATAAACTTATTCAGATAATTAAAATCATAAATCCTAAGACATTTTCTTCGTAATGCAAGAAACTGTAGCTACCACAATAAAAGGGAAATAACTGATTATGAGTTAGAAAACGATAGAAAATTCTCTCCTAATTGTAGGAAAAAAACACGAAAGAGAGAAATACTATTAATTTTCTTAAAAACCGACCAAAACCGACTATAACAAACAAATGGATATGTACTATATTTGGTTTGGTTTTAATCTCAGGAAAACCGACTACAACCAAACCGATGGATATGCATTATATTTGGTTTGATTTGATTTTAATAATTTTAAAAACCAACTAAATTAGTTTGAACCAAAATCGATCCAACCCGACCCATGAACATCCCTACTTTAGACTATGTTGGGCGTAAGTAAAAGATGACGTTTTGTCAGCTTTGTTTTTAAACTTTTTGAATAAAATAATAGATAAAACGCGACAGTAGATAGCATTTATGTTACTTTGGTTACTATTTAAGAGTTTGCAGTAGTTTTGTTATCGTTTATTATTTATACTAGATAAGCAGGCCCGTATTTATCCCTAACAATTACTACATGAATTTAGTTTGAATCAAAATCGATCCAACTCGACCCATGAACATCCCTACTTCAGACTATGTTAGGCGTAAGTAAAAGATAGTGTTTTCTCAGCTTTGTTTTAAAACTTTTTGAATAAAATAATAGATAAAACGCGACTATAGATAGCGTTTATGTTACTTTTGTTACTATTTAAGAGTTTGCAGTAGTTTTGTTATGGCAGAAATGCTTGGGACCCCCCCCCCTCCCCCCGAACTTGCATGTTTTTATTCAGTGCATACTTAAACTATGGGTAGGATTAATTACCCCCTGAACTTGCATTTTAACATGCCTTGTACACCTTAAGCATCTAAGGACCACAAAAAGTGACTTCAGTCCCTGTTAGACGCGTGAGGGTGTATTTTCAATGCCATATCAGCCACCCCAACGGTAAAATAACGTTAAAATCATATTTTCCTTTCAATTTTTTACATACCCTGTCTCTCTTTCTTCCCTATTTATTCACCATTAACCTTTCTCCATTAATTTGAAATTCCTTCATTTAAATTCATCTCTTTGCCATTAATTTCAGTCCTTTAGCATAAATTTCTTTCATTTCCATCAATTTCTTTCCTTCTCATTTATTTTTGAATCCATGAATTATAACAGGAGGCTTGTTTGTGCATATGGGTGTCCTCCAATAGTGTGAATTTCATGGTCGGATGACAACCCAGGTCGTAGATTCCTTGGATGTAGATACTATGGGATATGTAATATCCATAAATTTCTTTTTTTTGGTAATTTTTGGTATTAGGTAATTTTCTTAAGTTTGATTATGTTGCCTTTCTTTTATGCAATGCAGTCCCTATTTCAAATTCCATGTAGGTTCTTCGATTGGTATGACCCGGAATTTCCAACTCAAGCAAATATTGTCATCTCGGGTCTGTTGAAGAAGATGAACAAGCAACAACAGCAGTTGAAGTGGAGAAGGACATTAAAATTAGTTTTGTGCTTTAGTTTGATGTTTAATGTGATAATGTATTTGATCCTAATCTGTCGCTGATTTAAGGCTATGTTTGTGTTAATTTTGTTGTTGTTAGACGATGGAAGGTGTACAGTTTGGCGGATATGTGTATGTTTTTAGCTGTTTAAGTGTATCTTTTTGCTGATTAAAGCAATATATGTGTTGTTTCTAATATGCCTTGAATCAGTTGGTTCTTGGTGATTTAAGTGTATCTTTTTGCTGATTACAACCATTATATGTAGGCTGCCATAGATGTAATTGAACATACACATTACACAAGAGGTAAACATGAAACATAAACAGTTCACACAAATGATACCACATAAGAGATGCATTTGATAACACCACCCAAATGCTTCATCGTTTCACAAACATTACTGCACCAAAGTGCTCAATTGTTTCAACCAAAAACAGCCAACAGATCCACTTAAAACAACAAAGGCAATAACACACATTAGTTTAAGTTTGGTTGAACAATCACCACAAACACCTGAATACTAACAGTTAGTCTAACATTCACCATCAACACATGCACTAAGTTTTCTTTGATGGAGACTTTGCCTTAGCAGCTTTTGTCTTTGAGGCAGTTTTTCCCTTGGCAGCTTTTGCGGGTGACTTTGCCTTGGCTTGTGCCCTCGTTTGAATCCAAATAGCTTTTGACCTGGTTTGGATGCGATGCACAACACTTTGGACTTGAAGTTCCCTTTGAGTTACAACTTGTTTGCCTTTCCACTTTAATCCTTTAGTGGGTTGATAACCAATATCACCATTAACATGTGCAGAACTCCTCACACCGGTATTCACCCTCCTACTGCTAGCCAATCCTTGCTGAAACATAAAGAAATTTGATTATTTTGTGGACTAACTTTTGAATATACAAGATTAAAAATTTAAGAGGACACTTACATTAATTGAAGTATATCCAGTTTCAGTAACAAATACACCTTGCCCCACAACCCTTGGTCTCTTGTAACCACTTCTTGCACCTGCTCCTCTACTGCTAGTACTTGTTCCTCCGCCTCTAGTACTTGTTCCTCCATCTCTACTGCTAGTAGTTGCTCTTTCATATTGACCTCTACCCCTTTTAGTTCCATTAGAGGACTGTTGTGAGGGTTCAGCACACTAGAACAAATATAATAGTTGTGTAAGCAGTTTAAGCAGTGTAAGCAATTCAAATGTAATAGTTGTGTAAGAAATTTAACCAATGTAAGCAAGTATACCTCTGGTGTGGGTCTTGATTTGGTCTTAAACATAGGATTTTTTGGACAACTCCTTTTGTTATGATTGGCTCCTCTGCAGATTGAACATGTTATTGTATCCCACACTTAGGCAACTTACCAGCTTTTTTCACTTCTCCAACCTCTTTTTTTTTTCCTGTTTTTAGGAGGTCTACCCGACATCTTTCTCACATCAGATGGCTCCACAATTGGATTTGTACTCTCTGGCCACATTTTCATGTTCGGAACTGGTTGAATAAAGCTAGAATAAGCTTTCAAATATGTATCTTTTCTGTACCAGCTTGAAATTTCTTGTGATGCATCCATATTCATATGGTTCATTGATGTAATAGCATGGGCACATGGGATGCCCTTCAGTTCCCATGATCTGCAGCTACACTTCTTTTGTCCCAAATTCACAGTATGCTTGTATGACCCTTCTAACACTTCAAATCCTTCATCACCATTCCAATCAATGTTGCATTGCATTGATCTCTCTACATTCAAATTGAACACCATCATTGCCATTAGAGATAAATCATCTGTCCATGTTTCAGCAAATGTTCTTGACTTAGAAATTCTGTTCATCACCTTAATTATGATTTCTTCCAACATTGAAATAATAGTCTTGTGTCTTGGTCCCAAGATCCATGCATTGAAACTTTTTGCCATGTTATTATCCACACTGTCATATTTGGAGAAAGTTTGGAAATATGCTTTGCACCATTTCTCTTTGTTGTACTTGATGAGGTCCTCTACAATACTTCTACCCAACCTGGCTAGACCATCAAGCTTGTGCTTAAAATCTGCCTCAAATGTTGCTCTAGCACAACCCCAGAATCTTTTCCTTCTTTCTATGCCTCTCCAGCTTTGTGACCAATTTGCTAAAATGTGCCTAGCACACATCCTGTGCTCACATTCAGGAAAATTTTCTTTAGAAGCAGCTATTAGTCCCTGCAGTTTCAAAACAAGATTTAGTGTTAGTCGAAAATAAATATAAGACAAAAATATAAGGCTGAAGTTTTGAGTTTACCTTTTACATATCACTGATGATAGTTAATTGAGAACCAGCTCCTAAGTTCAGATCCTCTCTCAAAATCATCATGAACCATCTCCATGTATCCTTGCTTTCAGTACCAACTATTGCCCATTAAAAAAGGAAACATTTGATTGTTTCCATCTTTACCAATAGCTACCAACAGTTGACCTTTACAAATTCCCTTCAAAAATGTCCCATCCAGCCCTATACACTTCCTGCACCCTTGCTGGAAACCCCTTTTCATAGCAGCAAGGCATATGTAGAAAGATAGGAACTGTTTCATCCCATTTTCTCCATCAGTCAGCCTAACAAGACAAGTGCTACCAGGATTTGTTTGCAGCAACACATCCTTATAGTCTAGAATTCTATTAAATTCAGCAACATGGTCCCTCATAACCTCTTTTAACACCATTTTTCTTGTCTTTAAACACACTGCCTTGCCTACATAAACACCCAATTCTTTCCTTACCCAATCTTGAATTTCCCAACCTTTAATCCTAGGCTGTGAGATAATCTTATCTTTAAATACTTAGATAAAAATTTTGAGTTACAGAGGAAATTAGTATTCATCCCTATGCAATTGTGCCTTGGGTTGTAGGTCTCGATAGTGAAGTTCTTACTTCTCCTTTCTCTGCTAGCATACAACAACCATGGACATCCACTTTTACACCTCACCCTTACTCTATGAGATTCATTCACATAATTATCTAACTCAACCCTTTTTTATAGCATATTTTGTTATTGCCTCTCTAAGCTCTTTAACACTCTCAGATACCAAGCCACACTGCCATATAACAACCTCACAAGTTGGGTCATATATTACTCTATTACTCTTTTTTCTACCCCTTAACTGCCCTCCTTCAAGTTCATCGTCAGAAACAGGGAACAATTCATCATCAGAGTGGAAACTATCACAGTCAGAACTATCATAATATGGCTCATCTCCTGTCAGTTTACAATTAAAGTTTTTCTTGCCTTTATTAATATCATCATACCCTTCATCTACTCCAACTTCACCTCCTTCTTCTTTTTCCTCCTATTATCCCTGTTATACTTTCTCAAATCTTTTTTCATAATTCTCAACTCCTCATGCACATCACTGCCATAATCAACAGAATCATCAGAATCATCATCATCATCATTTTTTACCTCTTCTTCTGCATTTTCTTGGACAGTTAGTGCAACATCTTCTTGGACAGTTGGTGCATCATCATCTTGGACAGTTGATGTAGCATCATCTTAGACAGTTGGTGTAGCATCAACTTCTTCTTCATCAGTATCTGTCCAATCTATTGAACTATATCCATCTTCAACCCCTTCAGTCTCAACCCTATCACTAGTGGGAATAGTAGAAGAAGTAGAATGACCTAACCTTAGATCTAAATTGTTTTTTTGGGAACTTAAAGAACCCCCCACGGGGAACAAAAAGGTAATCAGATTCACTTCTGGCAGCTAAAGGTGTATTAAAAGTCTCACCAACTTGACTTAAAGTGTTACCCACACTTGTAACTTGACTACTTTGCCCACCAGAGGGACCCAAATTCTCAAAAACTGAGTCATCACACACATATATGTCTATTGTGTCCCCATCCAGCAAGAATACTGCAATGTCATAAATGTCCCTATCTGTTTTTAATTCAACCAGATCACCCCCTTTAGATGGAACTGCATAAGTCTTCCCTAACTTAACAATCCCAAAAGACTTACAATAATCTGATATTTCAGGAAGAGACATGTGATCTTCATCAACATTAAACACACGTTCAGTTTTACCCCTAACATAGATTGGCCCTACCTCACTCACTAACATACCCCCAAGTTTGATCCTTAAGTTAAGGTACTTAGAAGCCATATGTCAACCTATAACAATAACAATAATCACAAAACTAAGATTCACCTTAAGCAAAAGACATTTTATGTAAAACCCCAGCATTTAACAATATAGAATATATTATAAGTAAGAAAGGAAATAAAGAGTTTTACATAAAAGCCCCAACATTTAGACACAACAGGAAAATTATACAAGAGCATTTAAAGTAAAACCCCAGCATTTAACAATAAAAAACATGTTATGATAAGTAAGAAAGGAAATAAAGGGTTTTACAGAAAAGCCCTAATTTTTGGACACAACAAGACAATTATACAAGAGAACTTAAAGAAAAACCCCAACAGTTACCAATAGAGAACATAATATAGTAATTAAGAAAACAAAAAAAGGGTTTTACAGAAAAGCCCTAATTTTTTCAAGTAATTACGAGAAACCCTAGCAGCCATGCATGCAAGAAAAGGAAAATTTCAACACAATACACTCAGTAGATATGAACACAAAGTGATTATCTTCATAATGGTACACAAAACAAAACCCTAATCGGAACCATTGATGGAACCCTCGACGGAATAATAAACGAAAACACTATACAAAAATACAATCTTAAATACGATGAAAACAAACAACAAACACATTTTAATAGTGGATAATCATTTACCTCGTAAGAATTTCAGATAAAAGGTTCAAAATCGAATCAACTACACCCAAAAGCTGCAACTGACCGGAATCACTTGGAACAGACCGGAATCACTTAGAACAAACCGGAATCACTTAGAGCAAACAAGTTTCACTGAGAACGATGATTGTATAAATGTTTAGGAGTGATTTTTAACAGAGCGCATTTGATTGAAGAAGACGATCGGTTCAGTTTTGATTTGAGTTTTAAAAAAAAAATTAGGACTGATTTTGGGTTTATATGTGAAGGTTAATCGGGTTAAAATGTCGGGTTATATTTATCTATGGGGACATCTATGTGGACATCCACATAAGCATTATTTACACCGTGTAATATGCGTGTAAACACGATAGTGGGCTTTAGACACTTAAGGTGTACAAGGCACGTTAAAATGCAAGTTTAGGGGGGGTAATTAATCCTACCCATAGTTTAAGTGTGCACTGAATAAAAACATGCAAGTTTAGGGAGGTCCCAAGCATTTCTGCCGTTTTGTTATTGTTTATTATTTATATAGATAAGCCAGGCCCACATTTATCCCTAACAAATGCTATATGAATTTAGCTATTTTAGACAAACATAAGAACAGTTTTGACACGACTGATATACGGCAAGTGCGTTTTTTCTTTTTTAAAATAAGTAAGATAAATTTCACTAATAGAGTGTCGAGTACTAAAAAAGAAACGTTTACATCATTCCTTATTAGAATTACAACAAGGGCCTTTCCTTATTAGAATTACACTCCCAAAAAGTTGAGACAATAAGGGCCTGTTTGGAAAGCCACCCACCTAATTGGAATTGGGTGTAATTGAGTGTAATTACACAATAAGAATACTGAGTCATATTTTTGATCATACTACACCAAAAGATTTTGTATGCATATGTTCTCTAAATGCAATTCTTTTTATCCTCAAAGCATTTCTTATACGTCTCCAACCAAATAGTCCAAATGATAAAAACAGGAATGCTTAGAAATACATCCCAAGTCTGCAATGCAAAAACAGATGACTTGTAGATTTCTTGTGAGTTTTTGCAGAAGAAGAAACATTTGCTACATAGATAGAAGCCTTTCTTCGTAGCATATCTTGAGTTAAACAGGCTCCAACTACTATAGTCCAACCAAAACAAGCTACCTTTGTGGTGCTCTCATTCTCCACAACCCCTAATTGGAAGTATCTGCTTATCAAAATAAGAGCCTGAAACTTAAGCAGACACGAATTAGAATGTACAAGAAATAAGTACAAAAAATACCTAAATTAAGAATGAAAAAGATTAAAAACAAGCAAAGTTTTGCCTATACCCAGTTTGAGCACAAAGGAGAAGAAGAGGTTTGAGAAAGATGATTAAGTACTTGGCCTATTACTACTGCCCAGCTTGGAAGAGAGTATAACAGCTTGTAACTGAAAATTTTCCATCGTTATGGAAAATATTTTTGTACTTCTTTCGTCATCTTGGAGCAAGCAATGTGCTGATAATATCTTATGATTCCTCAAAACTTGTACTCACGAGATGCTTAAGACTGCATAATCTCTTTAGTCGCAATCTGCATGTCAGCACAAAGAATAAAACATATCTTGGATGAGTTTCTGCCACTTCAGAAAAAATTGGTTCAGTTGTGACAAAGTTCTGTCACCTCTATTAAATCATAGCACATGCTATTTCATGATCTTGCCATCAATATACTGCATTCCTCGTCCTGCCGTTGGACATGGGATCGATTAGGTCCTTTAAAACTCGCATAACCCAAAGTTCTCCTTCACCTACATATATGAAGAGAATGCGATACATTATTATAAGTTCTGTTATGATAACCACATTAAGTGGCCAAAAAAAGGAATAGAATGGAATTTAAATAGTTAGGACAATACAAAAGAGCTGAATAATCATTGACAACCAGAAAGTTACACATATATAGCAATCTTCCAGATTCACCTGTTTGCGTCCTTGGCTTTCCAACATGGACCACCCAAATAGTTTGCAAAACCAAAGAAATTATTCCTTCAAGCACACATGAAGCATGTTCAGGTCCAAGGATGGTGGAATGTCCGTGTACAACAGTCGATAACATGTATTTCTCATAAGGTATTGCCGTATCGCTTTATTGCCTAATTGTTTACATCTTGAAGGATAATTAGCCGCAATATCCTCATTCGAACTCTATTATTGATCGAATATTGGAAAAAGAGGTTAGCTACTGCTGAAATTTGTATCCCAAGTTCAATAAATACAGTATAAGGAGATAATAAACACAAAGATATATTCAACATTTTATCTATTACAGATGTCATTGCCACATAAATATGTATCCACTCTAGAGGAAATCCAAATATATTATTTTCATGCTAGTAGTGTCTAAGAAATTTGAGGCTTAGCTCTTACTTGATGCGGTAGAACTGGAAGTAACAACATTTTCTTAGCATGATATTGTAAGTATCACATCTTTCTGACATAATTCTAGTGCAGAGCGACATCGCCTGAAACTGTTGCTACCTAGATTGATCTGTAAAGTTAAATTAAATCCTCGTAGAGATAAATCACATGAGTAATTACTAATTTTGCTTGAAGCAAATCCAACCGCAGGCTTTCCTAAGGATAAACCCCATGTGGCTAGTTATGCTAATGTTTCAGGGGATATTAAAGCTAAAACTGCCACAATATGAATGTAAAATGTCATCATCACTTCATTGCATGAATCAAAATACTACCTCTTCTTGAAACAAGGGAAGTTCTTGTTATGCCAAACTAAGTTAATTCTACTCCTCTACACCATATGTGGTCCATATAACTTGTAACTACAATTTGGAAGCGACGAAATAAACAAATTTAAGCACAAAAGCAGGCATTACCAACACTGGTTGTTTCAATAAACTGTGTACAGAGATTTAGGCCTTACCAACATAAAGACAAACATATATGTGGAGCTCTAACATGTTGAGGAATCAAAGAAACAGTACCAAGAAAAATAGTTCATAGCCTTTTTGAGGTGACAGATGACGACACTTTTGAGTTTTCCATGATCATGGTAAATAATTTTTATTTTATCCTCGCGAAATGGGGCATTGCCGGAAACATCCGCTCCTTTGTATGTATTCTTCAAACAACTTCTTGCTCTATTCCAAAAAGAGATTGAGAAATTAAACATTTTGAAATAGAAAACATTAAATTGCTAAAAGTCCCATAGAAATATTTAAAAAACACTATGGTATAAAGAGGCGTAATGATATAAAGAGGTATACATATGTGTGAGAGAGAGAGCATAAACACAAATCAAGGATCTGCGCATAAAAAGAAGAAAACTAATTTATTCAAGAGTCGAGTTATACCCCTTTAGAGAGGAGGGCACACAAAGTCAGTAAAAGGCCAAACGCCGTTACTACAATCTAAAGATGCATCAGAAATACAATTCTTTCTCAAAACAATATAGGATCTCCTATCTTTAAGAATAAACCAGTTAATAATTATAAAAAATCAAAGAAATGCTAAGCCTACTTTTTTCTTTGATAAGACAATGCGGACAAGTGACAACTATATGAATATGCCGAAAATTGAATGCAAGATTTTACTTGCCGTCAAGTAGAAGAAAGAAATAAGTTCAATCATATGACCACCAAATGACATAGAAAGTGCATTAGTTATAAAGAAAATACATGGTAATGAAGTAGATACATTGATGAAATTCATGACATCACTAAAAGAATAAATATGAGCTAATATTGACATTTCTTTTATATCATCACAACATTATCTTAGTGTGGGAAAACAACAACAACAACAAAATATCCAGTGTAATCCCACAAGTGGAGTCTGGGTTAGGTAAGGTGTACGCAGACCTTACGCCTACCTCTATGGAGTAGAGAGGCTAGTGTGGGACTTTGTCAAATAATAAAATTTTCTGATTGCTTATCACAAATTGAAATTTGAAAAAGAGACCCACTTTGCTTTTTTCACAATTAGAGAGTTTCTTCTTTGTTGCAAAACTGTGATAACGTTTTTTTTGTTAGGGTAATTGCTAATAAAATTATTTATTAATTGTATTTATCACATAACTGTCACGACCCAACCCCGTAGGCCGTGACTAGTACCCGAGTTGGGCACCCTAACACACTTATCCATATCGAATCACATACAAATAGCATATACGGCCATAAATACTATATGCCGTCTCAAACTGTATCAACCTGTCCCAAACGCATTTCAACACAACCATATGCATATATATATATATATATATATCAAAAGCCGACAAGGCTATCAAATGGCACAACGGCCCCAAAACAAATACGAATGCACGCCGACAAGGCTGCCATAGCGAATCGGATCATACAAACACATCTGAACAGAAGTAGGCACACACACCCACAAATACGTCTACAGACCTCTAAACAGACCAACCGAAACATATGACGGGACAAGGCCCCGCCGTACCCCTGAACAAATATATACATACACAGCGAACGAATATATACCAAAATATATGCTCTGAAATGAGAAGAGCACTCCAAACAGCAGAAGAGGGTGTCCTAGACTGGTGGATCACCAAACTGTGCGTCTGTACCTGCGGGCATGAAACGCAGCCCCCGAAGAAAGGGGGTCAGTACGAAATATGTACTGAGTATGCAAAGTAGAAGATACAGAAACAAATCTGAGACATAAACAAAATAGTGGTACAGAAAATAAGTACAAATCCACTATATCAAAATGTTTAATTTTCAAAAATATAAGTCATGCATAGGGTACAGAAGAATATGGTCGCCCGCCCGTCAATGGCGCCATAACACAGCATAACACCAGAAAGTTTCAAATCTCCATATTCCCCGTCACATATCATAACACAGCATAACGCCATACACAGCATAACACCAAATGTAAATGGAACATAGCCCTCTAACGAGTGGCTCGATGAATCATAAACACATCATAACTCCGGAGTGTATCAAAGTGCGCACAACAACAGAACCGGCCCGAGACTCGGCGAAAGATGTAATAGAATGCACGAGTAGAGTCGTGAGTAGTCATATGCATAAAATCATTATCATTAACTCAAACATAGATAAAATGATCATACTTGGAAATCGAAATAATAGTCATACCAAATTCTTTCAAAAATTCTCCGAATTACATAAAGGAAAGTCACGGGACCCGTGGAAGGGTATTGACCCGAGTCGGGCCCGCCTATGGAAAACATACTCATTATACATCATGCAAACTCCTATAAAAATATTGGAGCAATCCGAGCCTTGATGCAAAAGATATGGCATTTAAAAATTTCGAAATTTCTTTAAAGTGAAACCTTTCTAAGCAAGGTTCGGAAAGCGATTATTTCAAAAACATAATGGTTCATATTTCATCAAATCATACATAAGAGTGCCAAGGAATATATAAGGATCCTAACATGCTCGGATTTTCGAATCTTAGAATTTTCCTCAAGGCTTATAATCTAGCCTATTGAAAACTAAGGCATGCCAAAAGAAAGAAGGGTTGGACTTTACATACTTCGTACGCACTCCAAGCTAGCCAATCTAAAGTTAATCCCAATCTACGCCTCGGGCTCCCCAAGGTCTACAAATATGCCAACGAATATCCAATATTAACCATGGGCATTTAAGCAATTATTTATTCCAAACTAACTCTAAATTCTACAGAAAATTCGGCAGCATTTCCCTTGTAAATAGGCCAACCCGAGAATTTAACTCGCTCAAAATCAACAACAACAACCACAATAACCAATCTAGCAACATCGATAATCAATTCGAAAGGCAAAATAACAATAGTAACTCTCTTTTACACCATTCAACAATTTTCCAAATATTCGTTTCGACGGCTTACATTCAAGCCACAATATAGCTCATACATTCAATTATCAACCCGAATCCTTACCAACAATATTCAAGGCCATTCTAAACAATTCACATAATTTTTCTCCAAGTTGGCCGAAAACAGTCCCTAGGCCGAGAACAGTCCTCTTTTCACATTCCTCAATTTCAATTCATGTTTTGTATCAACAGTCCACAATATAACAATGTCATTTTAACAATTATACGAATTACATCAAACGCACCATGAGCCTCAAATCAGCCCACATATTCTCAACATCTTTCTTGAGTCATTAAACACTTATTTCCAACTAGAATTCATAACGACAACAACTAAAATGCTAAGCGATATTAATGTGATCTTCGACATACATTGGGGCTATATACGGCCCCACTACACACATATACATATATTGATGATTTTATTCTCTCCTCCACTCTACAACAATCAAACATGCTACCACAAAATTAATCCATTAACCCAATAACACCCCCATTTACACGGCTCACACCCAATGCACACCACCCACTTCCAACATACAATATTTCATGATTTTTATCCATATTAACATACTACAACATGAATAAAATGCTCACAACACATAAAACAAGATCAAACTTACCTTTCTTCTTCAATTCCTCAATGGGTTAGGGTTTGCGATCTCTTAAACAAATGACTTGATCGCTCCAACAATGCTTCCACGTTACTTAGGGACCTCTAATTAGTGGGTTTGTACTAAGGAAATAATTTTGGAGGGCTTGAAATGGGACTTTGTTTTTCTTGGTTTCTAGCCGAGAGCATGGAGGAGTTGGAGCTCTCCAATCCTTGATTTTTCTCTAAGTGTATAATGATAGAAAGATGACTTGAAAGTCATCTTTTAATCCCACAAAATATCTCCAAGTGTCCTTGGCCCACACATGTGTTGGACCAATTAAAATTGGCCACACAATGGTGGGACCACTCCAATATACACGGCCACCATGGCCTTTTGTGCAAGATTTTAAATTCCCAATTTATGTATTGTGGTCCCAATTTTTCCTAAGTGTTAAATGCCAACAATTTCATATATAACTTATGTCTCAAAATAAAATCAAAGGTCAAAAGTCCCGACTTCAAATCCCGGAATAGTCTTGGCCCTAACTTATCATAGTTAATCCGGGTTGTCCCAAAGTATAAAAATACGGGATCTAACAATAACTCTAACCAAATATTTAATTTAATTTGAGTAGAAACTTTTCAGGACATTATTGCAACATAGCACATTCTTAATATCTAGATATTATCAGTGAATTGGTAGTGCTAAAGACCCAATACATACCTCAAACAACTTAGAATTCTCCCAAAATGTTATATCCCGTATTTTCGCGTATTCGGAAAAATTGGAATTTTGGAAATTAGTTTCGGGAATTACAAAACAAGCTTCATAATTAATTGGGCTAAAAAAATGAATGAAAATTTAGGCCCAATTGAGAAGGGGTGGCCGGCCAAGAATAGGCCCAAATCCACCAATTAATAAATTTTCCCATGTGCCAAATAAATATAAAGAGGTCATTATCCAAAGAAGCTTCAAGAAATCTAATAAGAAGAAAAACAAAATACCAAGAGCAAAAAAAGATGAAGCCATTCGGCCATGGTGCCAAATTTTAGCCCCTCAAAATCTTGATCCAAAAATTATTGTCTTGTGATATTTCCACTAATTCAAGGACCCTTTACAACTTGGTGTAGCTAATTTGGAAGATAGGGAGCTTGTTTCTTCAAATTAACAAGTGGGTTTAGTGAAGAAGCTTGGAAGAAAAAGGTAAGATATTGCTCCTTGTACTTTGGAAAATATATATATAGCATGTAGAAATAAGTAGAAATTATGAAAATATGGAAGATTGCAAAGTGGGTGTATATGGGTGTATGAGACCGTGTGTATATGTGGTTATATAGGCAAGATGAGTTGAAATTTTTGTAGTATTCTAGTTGTGGTTATTGTGGACTTGATATTAAAAATGAAAGTTGAATGAATTTGGTTGGGGTTGGAAATGTTGGGTTGGCCGTGTGGTATGGAAGTGAGAATGGAATTGAATTAATTTTGTTTAATTATGTTAGGTAGGGGTAAGGCTGCGTACATCTTACCCTCCCCAGACCCCACTATTGTGGGATTACATTGGGTAGTGACCAAGATGTTAGTTATGATCCTTATCATGTAAATGAAGGTCAAATGGTTTAAGTTGGTATTGAAATGGAATGTAGAAGATTATGTCATTTTAGAATGATTTTATGATATTATGAAAATGAAGTGTTAAGGTATAAATCATGACTATTGTTAATGAAACGAGGTGACAAAGATATGTTAGGAATGTTTATGTTGAAAGTTTGAAGTTTCGAAAGAATTATGGTTTTATGGAAATTTTGGGGTAATTGTAAACATTATGTTAAAAGAAAGGAAATGCTCCCGAATGGAATTGGAGTGATCTTGATTGTTAATGTATATGGAAATGTTGATATTGATTTGAAAATGCAAGTTAGATTGGATATTGTTGCATTATTGGAAAAGAAGACTATTTAAGTTAGAATGCGTTTCTAGTCGATTATTGATGTTGTTGGTATTGTTGTTGGTTTGATTGTTGATGTTTGGAGCCGAGTTAAATCTCGGGGATGTGGTATTTATAGGGGAGATGCTGCCCAAATTTCTGTAGAAAAGTGTAATTTAAGATTCAAGTCCTAAAGGCTTGAAATTGATAGTTGGTAATTGTGACCAAATACAGATTTTGGAGAAAATTGAGATTGAGTTTGGAGAGGCGTAAGACGTTAAAAAGGTATGTAAAGCCGTCCCTTTCCTTCTCTTGGCATGTCCTAGGTGTACTAGGGTTGGAATTGAGCCTCAGAAAGTATTCTATTCATAGAAACTCGAGATTGAAAATGTCCTCTTTCCATTCAATAAAATTGAATCCTAATTGTATGTTTTGTTGAAAGAATTGTGTAAACTTTTACAAATTGCCTAGAAAGTTAGGGGATGTCCCTAGGACCTCCATGGATGACTCTATGGACCTAATATACGTAATTTGCGCCCATCGCTTCCTTTGACCCGAGGTGGGCCCACTATTCCCGACTTGTCTCTTATTGTACTAATGTCTTATTTTCAAGCCATGTAAAATGAAACGTTTTATCTATCCTTCTAGCTACTAAAGGACAATTGTTTTAATAGTTCCCGTGAGTCTTGTAAACTATTTTGGAATATGGAAGCGACCTCAGAAAGATTATTTCTCCGTACTTATTATGACATCCGAAATACACTTACTATGATTCTGTCCGATTTCATTATTTCGATTTGTCATTCGTCATGTCTTATTGAGTCTCTGGAAATATATGGTATTTTATATTGCATTTAGTTTCTCACTACTCCACTCGTGGATGCCTCAATGTTTCCTTCACTGAACCCGAGCCAGGATATGTTGTCAAGCGTATTCCACTGCATTGTTCGCCGTGCCTCGATGTGAGGGGGCAGGTTTACTTGTACATGGGTTGTGGAGTATGCTGTGCCATGTACACACTTTCTGATATGACATGATATGATTTGATATGACCATCTGATATGATATGTGATGTTACGGGGTTACTCCCTATTCTGGAGCATGATGTGTTGTAGCGCCAGTGTCGGGGTGGCGACCACGTTTCGTTCACCGTGTCCCTTGACGGGGGCCGGATATGATATGGCATATGTTTCTGCAAACGTTCTTTATGGTTTGGAAATATGCATTTGATAGTCTGGATACTACACTCATTTTCTGCAAGTTCTGTTTCGACTATGATTTTGTTTCTGTACTTCAGGCTTTACATATTCAGTACATATTCCGTACTGGCCCCCTTTCTTCGGGGGCTGCGTTTTCATGCCGCGCAGGTACAGACGACAGATTTGCTGATTCGCCTGCTTAGGACTATATTCTGCTATTTGGGAGTGCTCTATTGTTCGGAGCCTACGTTTTGGTACAGTCTTTTGCTATTGTACATATGTATGCTATTCAGGGGTACGACAGGGCCCTGTCCCGTCTTATGATTCTGATGTGTTCTGTAGAGGTCTGTAGACATACATGTGGGTTCTGTGTATGCTTTGGGTTGATATGATCTGTGATAGCCTTATCGGCTTCCACGTGCTATATCTGTTCATCTGTGACAGTTAGCGATGCCATTCGTCTTTTATATCTATATATTCTGCTTATATGCTGGTTTGGGTTATTGGGTACGTGTGGGTGTCCAGCACGGACACTAGTCGCGGCCTACGGGGTTGGGTCGTGACACAAAATACTGGAGAAGATATAATTAGACATAAGATATAGTTAGCTCAATATGGTGCTTAGTTTGGAACCTTTTAATCAGAAGTTATCAATGAACTTCTAATGCTTGATCAGCCTAGCAACATTAATGATGATTTTTCGTTAATCTGTCTGCAAGAGCAACACATGTTTGAAATGCACTCAGCCTAGGTAACATGTTTTCCTTTCTCAAACTTTTGGTTTGTTCTTGTCTTTGCTTTTACATAAATTTGCATCTTTTCTTATAAGTGCATCAATTTGTAATACATCATATTCAATTATAGACACATAAGTAAAGGAAAAAACAAAGTTATACCATGTCATACTTACCAAACACACTCCATAATAATCATGCAAAGCCATCCTTGTTTTGGTTATCCTCAATCTTAGTAGATAAATTCACATAACAAAATATATCATGGTAATAGTACAATGTGCTATAGAATTGTGCTTTAATTCACATATAAAGCTTAATAGCTAAGAATAGTAGAATTTTATGAAGTACTTAAATCTGAAAGTGTAAACATACATGCTACGGTATCAAAAGTTACCCTACCTATATGGAAATTACAGCAAGTAGGGGTGTACGTGCATCGGGTTGGTTCGGATTTTTTAAACACCAAACCAAACCAATCGCGTCGGGTTTTTAAATTTATACACCAAACCAAACCAATAAAATTCGGGTTTTTCAACCTCGGGTTTTCTCGGGTTTTTCGGGTTTTTTTTCCGGAATAGTCTTGATACAATACATATAACTTTTACTTCAAATATTTCTGTCCTAGTAAGATACAACTATATAATTAAGGTGTTTCTTAAGAAAATAACACAAAATGTGAGAAGAGTGATGACATTGTATTAAAATATTCAACAAAAACTAATAAAATCGGTTAAAATAAATATTGCTAATTAACAAGCCATAATGAAAATGATCATAATCTAAAAATACTAAGTCATGCTAAAATAAGCACGGCTAATAAGCATTAATTACATGACAAAGAAAAAAAACTTAAGTTATGTATTTTCACTCTCTAAACTAATTATGCAAAACTAAAGAATAAATATCCAACATTATTGTCATTCCTAGTGATAAATTGAATTTCTTTTGTTAGCGTTAGTGTTGAGCTGGTTTTGGTTTGAACTTTATTTGAGTTACAAATATCCATAGGATATAAAATTTATTGACATCAAAATTCTAAGTTCAAGCTTGAATAATATGATAATAGATAAAAAAAAAACTACAAAAAAACTACAAAAAAATAAAAGAAATATTTATAAATTCCATTACAAATAAATATCTTTATGTATAAAATATTTTAAAAATTGAATACATGTAATATCGGGTTGGTTTGGTTATGTTTGACTTTTTTTAGTTAAAACCAAACCAAACCAATTATGATCGGGTTTTTTTTTCTCAACACCAAACCAAGTCAAACCAAACCACTAGTCGGGTTGTTTTCTCGGTTTGACTCGGTTTATCGATTTGGTGCGGTGTGTCGGTTTATTTTGTACACCCCTAACAGCAAGTCTAGTAGCCACAAATTATAGGCAATATCAATGGCTTTCCTATTGTGTGTCCAGAGTGATTAAAGCCAAAACTTTCACAATGTGAATGTAAAATTTTCTCTCTGCCTAAAGCATTTTGATTATGGAACTTGATTTAATGAACTTGGACCATATGATAAAGCTATACAGGTGTGTAACCAACACTACATTCAGTCTTGTATGGTCAAGAAGAGCTATATTTGATATCCTAGACTCGAGATAGAGTAAGATCATGTAGTATTCTCTTTTAGAACTGAATTAGCATGGTCTAAGCCTTTAAGCTTTTTCAAAAGCTTCCCAATCCCAAATGAATGAATAATGATACTATTCTTTTCCAAAATGTTGGTTGAGTTGAGATTGTAAAATTTATGTCTTTGTAATTTACTAATCTTGCCATGTTGAAAATTTAAAGAATCATACAAGTCGATTTTTTAGTGGAAACTTTCTGAATGACGTATTATCCATTTGCAGATACTCAACAAAAGCTTTGGCTCAGATTGTAGATATGAAGTTCCACTTTCTCTAGTGTAATATGTAAGGTTGTATATGTTGAGAAAGTAGGAATATTATCATGTTGGTAGCTCTAGCTTAGTATGTTGGTCAAGTTCTATTTCTATGGATACCTTCAAACAGGTATTAGTTCAAAATTATCTGTCCACTATTAATTTAGTGAAAATCTGCTATCTGTTTAGGTTGCTCTTGGTCATCAAAGCATTCATTCGTGTGGATTATTTTTAAGAATGACTTGTTGCAGGCTACAAATGAAATCTGTGGTGGTGATGATCGATCATTAAAAACTAGGGAGGATGATTTTGCTGGTTACGAAAGTATTTTGAGGCCTCAACATTCTAGATTTACATGTAAAGCAGTGTGTCACTTTTTTTTTTTAAATTACTGCAAACAAGTTTGCTTTAACCACGCGAGATATATTATCTTGGTATATATTTTTATATGTACTTAGCTGTGGTGTTTCATCTTGGATTGGTTGTTGAAATTTCTCCTACAGTATGAAATGTTAGTATTTCAATTCCCGTTTTTAGTCTTTTGCGATTAAGAAGATGGTGGCATTTAATTATGTGCTTTTTCATTTTTTTTTTTTTTGTTCTTATATGTGAATTCCAGTGTTGATTTGCATAGGCAGAATAGGAAAAGGGTGGAAAAGTTTAGGGATGTCAAGGAAATAATTTTAGAAGAATTATGAAGATTTTAGAAATCTTTATATTTGTTCTAGCTTCATGCATGAAAAAGCAAAGAAATTGCTATTTAATATTAGAAGATGTGAAATTGTGCACAATTCTGGTTGAGTCCCTAAGAATAGATGGAGCGTCTAGTATAAATAACTGTGGGGATGAATTCTATCATAAACTAGATGAGGTAATGGTAACCATATTTTTCAAGGGCATTCCTGCCAAGAATAGCTCTGTTGATTTTGGGGAACAAATAATATGTGCTATCACTTGTCAATTATCCATCTGAGATATCTTTTATTCAATAATGGACTGACAGACATGCTCTGTTCTCCCCTTGATTTCTTTCAGCTTAGTGTTCATACTAGGCGAAGATGTCCGCTCTTTCCAGCCTAGGTTTTTCTGTAGGTAAGGCTGAACTTAAAAGATACATCTGATATTTTTGGACCTGTTTTTGTTGTAATTTTAGTACTAATACTGTCTAAGTAAATGAAAAAATTGATATTATTGCCTTGCTTTTGCACAAGTAACTGAGTTTATGTATATTTTGATGGTTTTATAGTATTTGAAGCATCGCCAGTTTATTGCACAACTTTTGATCTGTTGGTGATCATTTTTTGATATGCCGATGATACCTGAAAATGGAGATATGAAGTTATGTCTACAAAAATCGATAGATTCTAGCATCAAGCTCTTTTCTTTATTAATTTTCATTCTCATTGATAGCAAGTAACTTTTAGTCTTTATGCACAATCACATGTTTGCAGAATTTGACTATGGACCATTATCTATTTGCCTTTCTCACCATCAATTCATGTAAAGCGAATCTCTATTAATTGCTTTTGTGAAATATTTCAGTAGGTCGGTTTATTCTTCAAGAGTTTCATCCCCTATTGGTCTTGAAAGATGAATTATTTAGCATTGGAATGAAATAGGCATGAATAGAGTGTAGTGGTTACTGAAAATTTCAACAATTTACTCCAAGTAGTTTGCAGTTCAGGTGAAAATTATTTGAACTACATTAAACTTCTTTGTGGTGTTGTCTTTAGTTAATTGTTATGTCTTTTAAGGAATTTTTCCATGATCGTAGGCCTGTATTATGTAGTAAAGTCACTGACTTTCTGCACAATTGGTAATAGACCTGTGCTATTTATCAAGTGGTTCGTTCACTTTCTTTTTCTTTTTCTGAATTAAATTGCATGAAAGTATGATTTCTCTCTGTACGTAGTCTAAAGAAGTTCTCTATTGCTATAGAGAGTAAAATTCAACAACTTTTCAAATTACCATTTCTATCAAGATAGTTGCTTAATTTGTTTGTGACTATGTCATAACATGAAGAGTAATCTTGATTTCTTTACCTAAACAGACTCATGATTAGTGAAAGGTCAGCCCATTCAAAACCTATGCTAAACCCTGAAGGCTGAATTACTGAACTCTGTAGTCCATGAAAGTCAAGTATGTCAAAAAATACACACCTACTACGATGTGCACGAATATAAAAACCCTCATCCTCTCTTCAAATGGTGAGAGTTCTTAAAGAATGTTACACCTATATTATTTGAATCAAAATGTTTTCATGAGCTGACATGTTACATTATCAATTTTTTCTTTGAAGGTTGGATTCTAAAAATGGAAAAGAAATGCTTCTTGAAGTGCAAGAAATGTATACGCTAATATATCTTTGGTCAAAACAACAATAAGGTTGTTTAGAAGAAAGTGACCCAAAAAGAAAAACGTGAGAATTTGGATTCTATACTGTGGGAGTTGAGCAAACAATGTGGTCAAAGATGCTTTTCATGCTTATAGATGAACTAATTGAATTGGCCATTACTGTATTTCCTTCTACTTCATATCTATTGCCATTATACTTTCAAAGTTATCACAAAGTCACGTTCTTTTCTATCTAAATTATCATACTTCAAACATGTAAGTTACAGTGTTGGGCCCATGCTCAGCACGGGCACGGGCATCCCTATCTAGTTACATATTTAGACTAGATCTTAGGCTAATAGAAGAAAAGAAAAGAAATTGTATGGTTTTGCTACCTACAAAAACTTTTGAAGAAAAGCAATCAAATGGGCCCCACATTTTTTGTTCTACAATGATTTCTTTTGCTCACGCCAATGGGTTGATACACACATGACAGTGAATCTACAATTATTGACTTAATGGGGATGCTTTCGGAATTAAATGGATATTGCCTGATTTTTTTTTTTGAAAAGTCATTGCCTTTACTTGCACAATGTATAACTGCTCCGAGTTAGCTTTTTGATAAATTCACGAAACTGTCCTTGGTCGTCCCAAGTATGGCTCTTCTATATAGTAGAAATTTGATTTTCTGTTTAAACAAAAAACTCCTATTTTAAATTTTTGGTAATGCTCTTAGTTACTGTCACGACCCATTTAGGACTGTGCGGGCACCTACCTTTCCCGTAGGCGAATCTTCTCATTGAATAACATATCAATTAAATAAAGACGATTCATTTAAACCAATAGATATTTAGAAGTAATAACGAAGCATCATAATGTATTCAATAAACTCAACATTTAATATGATTACAACAATTTAATGATTACAGACTCGATTTGACTTCCCATGACCTGGTCTAGACTAGTACAAGAGGGACTAAATGATTCTAGATTACCACTATATTCTAAGACTCAACCTCCATCCCGGAATGAAGTGGGAGGAGGCCTTCCAGATAGACACCGTGCATTTCTGCTTCATACCATAACCAACCACCTGAAACAATCTACACCCCAAAAAGGGTGTAGCAAGTATAATACCAGTACAATCCACGCGTACTGAATAAGTATCATAAGCCGACAATGGTTAGAAACACATATCAGTAAAACAATTCACAGATAACATGATAGTAACCAAACCAAGTCATAGGTCTATCTAACACGCATTATAACATCAATACCCTTTAAATCATTAACTTCCCTCTAATAACCACAAGATAATTTCACAACAAACTCGTAATTCATATGTCATTATATCGTTTGTTTTTAGTCTAAAAGTCAAGTCCTTATCATAACACCCTTTACCCTACAACACTTAGAGACCAACATGAAATTTATCTTACGGACGATCTAAGTAATAATTCGACAAGTACAAACAACAACTATCACGCCAAGTGCACGTCTGAATATATCAAGTGTGCCAAATGTGCATCTGATCCCAAATGTGCCAAGTCTGAATATATCAAGTCCGAATCTGACATCACAAGTAACACACCAAATATCTCAATCATAACCCATGGTGCAATGCAATGCAATAATATATGGATGCAATGCAATGCTATGCAAATGATGTGTACACAAATGCTCCGAACAGAAATATCAACATCACGGTAGCACAATCTAGTGTGACTCACGAAGTCTAAGTGCTACCCGTCCCGGATCTTTGCCCAACAGATAGATGGGACCCGAATCTTTACCCACGGGGGGTTCTCACAGGCACCACTTTGGGGGACCCGCTGAGTCTATGCACTCACTCAATTAATGATTCCGGAATTAACTTCGGATATCGGCCATCTCACATCACTCAAGTAAAATCAAGCCCAACTCATCAAAATGTTTCATCAAGTATCATCAGTATCTCAACAGTGTATCACCAAAATGAGAATGCGTGCAATACATGTATCAACATCAATAATCATGCTCAATATCATAAGTACCAACAATGGGTACGGCAATAATATATCCGAATCACAAATACCAACAGTGGGTATGCCAACAATATCATATCGAGATGATAAAACAGAATCCAATATCTATTAACAATTTATGGCATCAAGCCAGCACAATAAAACAATCAATCACAACACAATGGAATGGCTAGTCCCAAACACACAATAGGTTAATCAAGTCGATATACCTTATGACCACTTCCCTAAATCGGCCTATTAGCTTAGAAAAAGCAATTTCACCTTCTACTCACAATCATTCGTCCCAGCTCAGTCTATAACTCAATCACAATCGTTGGTACATTTTATCCTTCCATTTATTAACTAGGTTCGCTATTAATGACATAACATAATTAATTACACATTACGAAAGTTCCCGTCGGGAGACATAGAAGAATTAGATATCACCCACTACTCCCAAGTCACATAAATCCACCGATATTCAAGAAACCACATCAAACATCCTAAAGAATCTACAGGCCGTAAGCCCGAACATACAAATCACACAACACTGCCATCCTAGGATTCTATCCCAAATCTCTAAAGTTCTACACATGCATTTTCCGTTCCTTCTAGTATATGAATATAAGAAACTAACTGGAGTCTGGCGAAAGGGAAGCCATAACCTACCTCATGGCCGAGCGGGTAGCACGAACATCCATTGATTCTTCAACTCGATCATCACACCATAATCCGCATGAAGATCTTGAAGATAATCATGAGGCCCAAGAATAGAAATTACCATTAGAACCCTCATAAGAGATTTCATATTAAAAGGAAGGTTTTGGGATCTTAACCCACTCCTATATCCCATCTACAACAACACTAGGCGACTCACAAATTTTTAAGCTTATATTGAGGAAGACCCATTTCCAAGATCCATGGAAGAACACATTTTTAAGAAAAAGAAAAGTAGGAATCTAGGTTATTAACTCATTTAGAGGAAGAACATGGAAGATTGCTTAATGGGATTCTTGTGAAAATTATTGCTAACCCATCATTCTCCCAACATAGATACTTGTAATACCCATTAGATGCTTCTTTAGGTGAAGATTTATTTGGAGGAATTTACAAGGTGGAAGGAGAATTTGAAGGTATTAGAAGGATTATCAAGACCAACAATCCGATTATGTTTACTTCCTAAAAGAATTGGGCGGCTGGAATTTAGGGTTGGGAGAAAAATAAGTCTGATTCCCGAAATAAGGTCTTAAATAGTGATTTCACTGTACGAGACCGCCCCAACGGTAAGTTCACCTCTTTAGCGATGCTGCTAGGGCGGTTGAGTGGTCGCTATGGCGGCTCACTAGCCATAAGCTCTTACCGCTATGGCGGTGATTTGACCGCTACAGCACCACTGTTGTAGCGCCAATACTGGGGCCATGGCGGCTCAGATAGGGCCTGGTCGCACACACTTCTATCTCTCACACGATGCGTATAACAATTTTGATTGAATTAGCAATTTCCAGAACAAACTGGATGAAGATATTATTAAGGTGTCAAAGTTACGGTCTTTCTTCGAAATTCACAGTAACGACGAAACGGGTTGTTACATCAGATACCAATTGAATAACCGTTTGTCCCCGAACGGCAAGGGAATGAACAAATGTTGTACCATCTTACCTTCGTAGCTCGAATTCATCATAAGTGAACAGGATGAATGACGTAGTTGGGGAACCTTTCGAGACTTAGCGCTCTTAGATGTACTCAATAAAATCACCTAGTTACAAACAACATTTCAGCTTCACCTACCCACACTATACTGGTGATCGTTACCGATTTTCATAACTCGTACTACAATCCAAGCAAGTTCGGAGTCTATTAGTGTATAAATGTTTTGCAAGGTATCAAGACAAGAAGGACTCATGGGCAATGAGTGATTGTAAGAGGTCCACTACAAGGTGTGAGGCTCGAATATAACCCAACGTATAAAGTATTGCATGGAAAGAATTAGGAAACCGCTATAGCGGCTATATGATCATTGGGACGGTGCCGCCATAGCGCCAACACTGGCCGCTGCGACGATCACCCAAAAATCTATAGGATATCACCATAACGGTCTCCTGATCGCTATGCTGCTGCCGCTATAGCGGCTACAATGCCGCCATAGCGGTATTGCTTGCAAAATATTTAGGGGCAGCGGTCCCTTTTCCTTCACTTCCTAGTCCTAACCCATTCGAAAAACCTCTCCACATTCCTCTTAACTTCTACCCCCACTTCACTTCTACACAAATAAAACTCTCTCAATTCCTCACTTTTCCTATTTAGCACTAATAAGGCCCCCCATCCACTCACTTTTCTCTCTCCCACAAAAAGAAGGGCAACCAAAGCAAGAAAGGATCCACCTCCATCTACTCATCCGAAGCTTAAAAAATTCAAGGTTAAATTCGATTCCCCTTTGCTCCATAGTTAATAACAACACTGCACATAGGTTTACCAAGTCTAGATGGTTCAGATTTTTTGGAATTTTTTACAAAGTTAGGGTTTTTGGAATTTTGGGTTGACACTCTACTAAGACGAATTTTTGGAGTAATCTGAACTATTTAATCGTTAGGATAGCCTCCCTTTCGAACGAAGCATGATCATCACACAGATTTGAGCCGCAAAACTTGCACATAGTAAAGAAAAATTCTTGTAATAGATTTCGGAGTTTTCTTGAAATTCGGGATAGCTTGTTATTAGAATAGCACCCCAATGGGGTATAAACTTCATGCACACTTATCTCCTTCCCGATCTGTGCTTCAAAACAAGTTTTTGACCCAAAAAGTGGGGTTTGAAATCTGAAAATTTGGGTTTTCTGTTGGGGAAGACGATACCGCTACAGAGGTTGATTGACCACTGCAACGTTGCCGCTGTGGCACTTAGTTGACCGCTGTGGTGGTCATCAGGAATTTAGTGGGACCGTTGTGGCTGTTTGTTTTCCGCCATGGAAGTTTGCAGACCGCTACAGCGGCACGTGTAGATTCTGGAGCTCTGCAGTTCCCTGCCAAGGCATTTTTTATTGAGTTTTTCATGTTGGTTCTTACTAGAATGACATGCAACTCATAAAACACGAGAATTAACACACTTCTAATTCTTCTAGAGGCACAATAGCTGAAAATCAAGAACAAGTACCTCAAGTCCAAGGAGCGGTGCCTCAAAATGTGGAGGTGCCCGTTTATGAAAAACTCTCCACTCGCCAAAGAAAATGGCTACACTTGAGCCAGAAGTCCATTCCTCTACTATTGGAGCGAGGATTTGACATGACGAATGTGGAAAGGCGGGCTCCGAATTTCTAGAACAGGTTGGTGGCGACCAAGTGGACTCGATTGGTCCGAAACCTAGGTGATTGCAATAAGTCTTGGATAAGGGAGTTCTATGCCATGCTGCCTTCTGTTGACTGGGATGCCCCACCTAGTGATCATATTGAGGTGCACTCCAGTGAAAGTGCGATCAAGGGCTATCCCAAGAAATTCTTCGATTTCTTCCCAAAATAGATGATTAATCATCCGCTTCTCATGTTTCGTGAATAGCCGGGACATTGAGGAATATCCATAAAGGCATGTCAGAAATCGGCCTGATTCTATCTCTTTTCATTCCGTTTGAAGAAAGGAAGGATCCCAAAGAATTGATCTTTATTTTCGTTGTTGAATCTCTCTTTGATTAATCAACATGTGATGTTATGAATCCTCACTACTAATGGAATCCAAATGATCTCTGGATTGGTCGAAATATGGCTTTTAAATTAAGTTCTGAATTAGTGGATGCTGCCAAAGGGAGCTCCCCAGGAAGTACTTGGTACTACGATCATTGAGGGAACAATACCTAATCCTAAAGATGCTCCAAAATCTTTTCGATTGCTCGTTCGAGAGCACTCCAGTGAAAGTGCGGTCAAGGGCTATCAATCGGGTTTACTGGTTGGATGATCATCTAGAGGATCCCTATAAGGATAAGGCATAGAAGAAGGTTCTTATGTGGTTGGCCACCCAATTGGTACAGGCGAATGATATAGCGAAGATTCCCTAGGCTCATAGTAGGGGAGCAATATATAGTGATCGTTTTACCGCTGAAGCCAAGAAATGGTTGCGCATTGTTAGTCATCGGGTCCGCCTTTCATCGAACACCCATGATGTGATCTATGCCCGCGCCCTTATTATTACTTGCGTTCTGGCCGATATACAGGTAAATGTGGGGGCGCAAGTCATTGCAGAGTGGAAGGAGTTTGCAGATAGAGGTGGGAGAAGCTTGATGTTCCCTTCCCTAATCACCTTTCTATGCCAAAGGGCTAAGGTTCCAAAAGAGGATGATGATGATTGGGTCCAACTTGATCCCCCTTTCCATCCACTGTGAGCGAAGAGTTTTGGGACCGCGATTGTCAGTTGGAAAAGGAGGAAGGTGAACGATGCAGTCGAAGGGGGAAGTGGTGTCACGCCCCGAACCATGGCTTGGACGTAACACGGCACTCGGTGCCTGACTGCATGTGACCGAGCGAACCACATGGCTTGCTGAACTATCATGAGGCATACATGAGCGGAAATATAACGTGAATGCATGATGAGCCTTTATAAAACGTGGTAAGTCATAATACTTAATAGAGTACTTGTTTAAACATGAGTGCGGAAATAACATGAATGAGCCAAAAATGGCTATACGACTCTGAATGTCTGACATAACATAACTGACTTGTCTAGTCTATGAAACCTCTATCATGAGTCTGACTGGAAAACATACTTACTGGGACAAGGCCCCCAACATACCTTTAGACGTAAAATTAAATAAGAAAATACAATGTCTAAACCCCGAATGAGATGGGGCTCACCAATAAGCTGGTACGTGCAAATCCTAATGAGCAGAAGCGTCGTCCTGTAAATCTGTACCTGCATCGTGAAATGCAGGCCCCCGGGCAATAAAAGGGGACGTCAGCACATTGAATGTACTGGTATGTAAAGCAACCGGAAGAAAACAACATGGGACATAGAATAACAAGATAAGAACTGAAACTGAAAACCTGGACATGAACGTGAGCATGAGTACATATGTATATATATAACATAAGTAAAAACATGATAAGTAGGGAGAGCATTTCGTAAACCGACATGTGATATCGCTACGTGGGTACGTGGAGTCTGGTACCTCGCCGGACCAGCAGAGCCCCTATACCTTGCCAGGGTATAAGGTGGTAACGTACCTGATGGATCCATTCAGTATAAAATTAAGGTATCGTCTTATCCGGGCGGAGCGATCCTTGTCCTACGGTGGCTACGTAGTTTCAGGCTATCTGAGCCTTCTCGGTAATTCGTGCAACTCCCAAAAACATGAACATAATATAGTTGGCTAAGAAGCCCATGACTTTCGTGAATTAACTTGTACTTGTCTTGTAATCATGATTTCACGAAATAACTTGTAAACATATTCTTGATTCATGAGTAATAACAATAGTTCATAATCATATATATGTAATTGACTTGAAAACATGCTTGTAACTTGCAAAATAACATCATTAAGTTTCATATGAACATAATGAGAACACATGAGGAAGAATTCATGATTCATGGATTCGGCTAGGGTTCCTAATAACCGTAATGGAAGATTAGGAATACAACAACGAGTATAGATACAGAATTCATGTACATAAATACGTAAATACGGGCTACCAATATGTTGGGTTTAATGCCCTAAGATTTGGACTTCATGATTTTCAAGGAAACTAAGCATGGGGAAGAACATAGAGATTCCCACATGTGGATGGAAGTTCTACATACCTTAGTTGCTCCAAAACTTGAATTAAAGACTTGGATTTTGTAGAAGATTTCCTAAATCTTGATTCTTGAATCTTGAGATGGGTTTTCTTGAAAACCCTAGATTAGGAATGATGATTTCTTGTTTAGATTACAAGGATATATGTTAGAATTGAGTTGGATTTACCTTGGTGTTCTTGATGTTGGAGGAGAGTAGGAGGTCGTTCTAGGGTTTGAGGGAGTGAAAAATAATGACTTGAACTGATATAAACGAACATATAATGTTCTGGAAAATGCAGTTTACGTCCAACACTGTGCTGGCCGTATTTTAAGTTTACGGGCCGTAAACTGCAATACGGTCCGTATTCTGGCATATGGACTGCACTGCATCTCTTCAGTAAAATGGCCATAACTATTTGCACGGATGTCCGTTTGACCCCCTTAAGATACCGTTGGAAAGGTATTTCAATGCTCTACAACTTTCATCAGGGAAGTTTTCCCAAATTCCAAACACATTTGGAAATACGGGCCGTAAAGTAAAATACGGTCCGTATTTAACCATATGACCTCAAAATGTCAAATTCCAGAATGTTCAGAAATTCTTGGTTTCTGTTTACGGGAACTGTTCATGGTCGTAAAGTGGAATACGACCACTGTTCATGGGCGTAAACCACCATATCACAACTGAACGGAAAAATTTCAATTCCCACATTCTTTATCTGATGTTCTAAGTCTAGGATCGTGGTCAAAACTTTCGTTAAAGGTACGGGGTGTTACAATATCTCCCCCTTGGGATCATTCGTCCTCAAATGATGGGTCATGGTTAAGGATATGGATGGACATGGCTTGAATACATGGACTTGAAGAAACATGACATGGAACATGAAAAACTGACATGACATAGTTCCATGAAAACATGAGTGCTAAAACGTGAGACATGAATAGAGAATACATGAACTTGGACGTGAAACGTGAGGCATGAATACATAAGGGACATTATAACTCTTCTCCAAAATGTCATTAAGCCATCATTAATTCGATACTTGTAATTCTTGCCCGACACACAACATATACCTTGCTTTCCTTAACAACTTTCGTCTCTTACCTCAAATGTCTTTTAAATCTCATTTAGAATCATTAAATATTACTTCTTACTCGTCAACATATCGTATACTTCATACCATTTGTGGTTCTATTCGCGGTACGCTAACAGGGAAATTTCCAAGGTGTAACATTCTCCCCCTTTTTGGAGCATTCGTCCTCGAATGTTAAACATTCGGGATTCTACAAAAATTTTGCCAGAGTTTCCCCTGTAATATGGCACTACCAACCTATCACAACAGCCCATAATATCATTGCCTCACAGGGCTACATCACAATAGCACTATAAATTGGCCATACAAGACCAAAAGCATGAAAAGAAAGCTTACATACCTCAAAATATGGGTGCTTCATCATAAATCTCTTCTGCGGGCTGAAACAAGTGCGGGTACTTGGATTTCATATCCTCCTCGGCTTCCCATGTAGCTTCCTCAACTTTCTGACTCCTCCACAGGACTTTTACTGAGGCTACTTCCTTAGTTCTCAACTTGCGAACTTGACGATCAAGAATGGCTACGGGGATCTCCTCATAAGTTAACCCATTCTAAACTGTTATAGTATCAGTAGAAACAACTAACGATGGGTCTCCTACACACTTCCTCAACATGGACACATGAAATACGGGATGTACAGCAGCTAAGTCTTGTGGCAACTCAAGTTCATAAGCCACTAGACCGACCTTCCGTAGAATTCTGTAAGGTCCAATATATCTGGGACTTAGCTTCCCTTTCTTGCCAAATCTCATAACACCTTTCATGGGTGAGACTTTAAGGAACACCCAATCATTAACTGAAAATTCTAAATCCCTTCGTCTCACATCTGTATAAGACTTCTGGCGACTCTGAGCTGTTTTCAAACGCTCCTGTATTAACTTGACTTTCTCCATAGCCTGATAAACCAAATCTGGTCCTAACAACTCTGCTTCACCTACTTCGAACCAACCAATAGGTGATCTGCACCTTCGCCCATACAGAGCTTCAAATGGTGCCATCCCAATACTAGCATGATAACTGTTATTATAAGAAAACTCAATGAGAGGTAAGTGATCATCCCAATTACCTTTGAAATCCAAGACGCATGCTCTCAACATATCCTCCAGAGTCTGAATAGTACGCTCTGCCTGGCCATCTGTTTGTGGATGAAAAGCTGTGCTGAGGTTCACCTTGGTACCCAATCCTTTCTGAAAGGATTTCCAGAAGTTTGCCGTGAATTGAGCACCACGGTCTGAAATAATGGACAGTGGGGTCCCATGCAATCTGACAATTTCATTAACATACAGTTTGGCATAATCTTCTGCTGAATCTGTGGTCTTGACTGGTAAAAAGTGCACCGACTTAGTAAGCCGGTCAACGATCACCCAAATAGAGTCATGTCTCCTAGCTGAACGAGGTAGACCTGATACAAAGTCCATATTGATCATTTCCCATTTCCAGACAGGAATATTAATATTCTGAGCCAAGCCACCAGGCCTCTGGTGTTCGGCTTTCACCTGCTGACAGTTCAGGCACTTAGCTACAAAATCTACCACATTCTTCTTCATATCGTTCCACCAGTAAATCTCCTTGAGATCATGATACATCTTAGTGGAACCTGGGTGAATGGAATACCTGGAATTGTGAGCTTCTGACATGATTCGCTCTCTGAGTCCATCTACATCTGGGACACATAATATGCCCTGGTACCTCAAGGTACCATCATCTCCCCCTTGTTCAAAAGCCGTTGTCTTATGCTTGTGAATCCCCTCCTTCAGCTGCATAGCTCTCTGAGTCCATCTACATAGGGATCACTAAATTGTTTCTCCTTGACTTCAACGACTAAAGAGGAAAGAGCACTATTCTGAACAACCACACCACCATCCTCGGAGTCCAAAAGTCGAACTCCAAGATTGGCCAAACAGTGAACTTCCTTTGTCAAAACTCTCTTATCCACGTCCACGTGGGCTAAACTTCACATGGAATGCCGACTAAGAGCATCAGCTACAACATTCGCTTTCCCCGGATGATAAAGAATATCCACATCATAATCCTTAAGCAATTCGAGCCATCTCCTTTGCCTAAGATTCAGCTCTCTTTGCTTGAAGATATACTGCAGGCTTTTATGGTCTGTGAAAATATCAACATGCACTCCATACAAATAATGATGCCATATTTTAAGTACAAAAACTACAGCTGCCAACTCTAGGTCATGAGTCGGATAATTCTTTTCATGCACCTTGAGCTGACGAGATGCATAAGCTACAACCTTGCCATGCTGCATTAAGACACATCCGAGACCAACTCCTGAAGCATCACAATAAACCACGAACCCTTCAGTTCCCTCTGGCAGTGTCAAAACTGGAGCAGAAGTCAATCTCTTCTTCAACTCCTCAAAGCTTCTCTCACAAGCATCTGACCATTGGAACTTAACTTTCTTCCGAGTCAACTTAGTCAACGGAGCAGAGATAGAAGAAAATCCTTCTACGAAGCGTCGATAATAGCCTGCCAGACCCAAGAAACTTCTTATATCAGAAACTGAAGTGGGTCTGGGTCAGCTCCTTACGGCATCAATCTTCTGAGAATCAACTTTAACACCTTCACCTGCGATCACATGGCCTAAGAATGCCATTGACTTAAGCCAAAACTCACACTTTGAGAATTTTGCAAAAAGTTCACGATCTTTAAGAGTCTGCAACACTATTCTAAGATGTTCTGCATGATCAGCCTCATTACGGGAATACACCAAAATATCATCAATGAAGACAATAACGAATAAGTCGAGATAAGGCTTGAAAACCCTGTTCATAAGATCCATGAAAGCGGCTGGCGCATTTGTCAACCCAAATGACATAACAAGAAATTCAAAATGGCCATAACGGGTTCTGAAAGCGGTCTTCGGAATATCAACTTCCTTAACCCTTAACTGATGATAACCTGTTCTGAGATCAATCTTAGAATAACATTGGGCGCCCTGCAGTTGGTCAAATAAGTCATCTATTCTAGGAAGAGGGTACCTGTTCTTAATGGTGACCTTGTTCAGCTGACGATAGTCTATACACATACGTAAGGAACCATCTTTTTTTCGAACAAATAAGACTGGTGCACCCCAGGGCGAAACACTGGGCCTAATAAACCCCTTGTCAAGAAAATCTTTCAACTGGGCTTTTAACTCTTTTAACTCAGCTGGAGCCATTCTGTATGGCGGAATAGATATTGGCTGAGTATCGGGAAGTAGATCAATTCCAAATTCAATCTCCCTGTCAGGAGGGACTCCTGGAAGATCTTCTGGGAAGACTAATGGGAATTCATTTGCAACTAGGAAAGATTGAAGAGTTGGAGTCTGGGCATCTGAATCCTTGACTCGAACTAGATGGTAGATATAACCTTTGGAAATCATTTTTCTGGCTTTTAGGTAAGAAATAAATCTGCCCCTGGGTACCACTGAATTACCCTTTCATTCTATGACTGGCTCGTTAGGAAACTCGAATCTTACAACTTTAGTTCTACAACATACTGTGGCATAACATGAAGCTAACCAATCCATACCCATGATCACATCAAAGTCTACAATTTCTAATTCCGCTAAATTAGCTATGGTTCTGCGGTGATAGACTAAAACTGGGCAACCCCTATAAATACGTCTAGCTATGACTGATTCCCCAACTGAGGTGGACACCTCAAAGGGTTCATATAATTTTTCAGGTTCAATACCAAATTTCTTAGCAACAAAAGGGGTTACATAAGATAAGGTGGATCCTGGGTCAATAAGAGCATATACTTCAAAAGTGAAAACTGTGAGGGTACCTGTGACAACATCTGCTCTAGCCTCTGTATCCTGACGACCTGTCAATGCATACAAACGGTTCTGACCACCGCTTGTATTGCCTGACCTTGCCGTCCCACGCCCCTGCTGGGCCTGATTGTGACGAGGAGCTGCTGAATTTATGGACTGCGTCACATTACCTCCAGTGCCCTGTCTGGCTGATGGACAGTCATTCTGAAAATGGCCCTTCTGACCACACCTAAAACAGGCATCAGTACCCACACGACACTCACCTGAGTGTCTCTTATTACACTTGCCGCACATTGGATAAGTATAAGTCGACTGACCCCCACTAGTCTGAGAGTACGAACTTGAAGTGGGGCACTTGCTGTGGACGGAGCAGGTACTGCTGACCTGTTCTTAAAGAATTTCCTGTTTCGATTCCCGCTGAACTGTCCGGTAGACTTGACCCTCTTGTTGAACTCCTTGTCTTTCTCTTTTTGTAAGGTTTCTTCCTCCTTTAGCCTTGTCTCATTGCCCTGTACAAAAGCAACCATCTTGGAAATAGTCATTGCCCCATTCTGTGCAACAATATTGGCTCCATCATACAAATGGGAATCAAGACCTCCAACGAATCTTCTCACTCTTGCCCTCATATCGGGTAACATGTGTGGAGCATGCTTAGCCAGACTAACAAACTCCAAATAGTAATCTTGAACTGACCTTCCATTTTGTTTGAGTTTCAGGAATTGTTCAGCCTTAGCCTCTCTAACCTCTACTGGCATAAAGTGTTCTAGGATTGCACTAGCAAATTCATCCCATGTAGCATCAGGTGCATCCTCACCTCGGGATAATTCCCAAGATTCATACCACGTGTTAGCAATGCTCTACAGCTGATGAGCTCCAAAAGTAGCTGCTTCAGTTTTTGTAACTGTCATAATCCTGAAGATCTTTTGGAGAGCATCAATGTAGTCCTGAGGGTCTTCATCTTTCTTTGTCCCCGTAAAGACTGGGGGTTTCATTCTGAGAAAATCCTTCGTCTTAGAAGACTCTCCATTACCTCCTGAACTTGACCCAGATTCCTGACGTTGGGCCTGAGCTGCTACCAGCTGGGTGAGCATGTTGATAGCACTCCTAACATCCCCGTCTGAAGCACTAGGAGGTGTAACAGTAGGGGCGGCTGGAGCTGTTGCCTGAGTCGGAACGGTATCTTCGCGAGCTACTTCCGCGGCAGCCCTTTGACTGGTGGCTGTGTTTCTCTTCTTGTAATTTTTTTTGTAAGGCATTTTCTGAAAACACGTACACGCACGAATTAGTAAGCCATCCTAAAAATACTGCTCTAACTGCACGATCTAGAATATGAAAGAAATGAGACAATCCTGAATGTCTTGGTGGTCAACTGTTTATATGTGTGGGGCCCTCACACATATAAAAGAGACCCCACTGGACACGGTTTCATAAACTCCCTAAAGACACTTGAACCTAGGCTCTGATACCAAGCTTTGTCACGCCCCGAACCATGGCCTGGACGTAACACGGCACTCGGTGCCTGACTTCATGTGACCGAGCTAACCACATGG
Organism: Lycium barbarum; assembly: GCF_019175385.1. NCBI lineage: Eukaryota > Viridiplantae > Streptophyta > Magnoliopsida > Solanales > Solanaceae > Lycium > Lycium barbarum. Next base: position 28,640,225 of record NC_083340.1, read on the forward strand.
CTTGCTGAACTATCATGAGGCATACATGAGCGGAAATATAACGTGAATGCATGATGATCCTTTATAAAACGTGGTAAGTCATAATACTTAATAGAGTACTTGTTTAAACATGAGTGCGGAAATAACATGAATGAGCCAAAAATGGCTATACGACTCCGAATGTCTGACATAACATAACTGACTTGTCTAGTCTAGGAAACCTCTATCATGAGTCTGACTGGAAAACATACTTACTGGGACAAGGCCCCCAGCATACCTTTAGACGTAAAATTAAATAAGGAAATACAATGTCTAAACCCCGAATGAGATGGGGCTCACCAATAAGCTGGTACGTGCAAATCCTAATGAGCAGAAGCGTCGTCCTGTAAATCTATACCTGCATCGTGAAATGCAGGCCCCCGGGCAATAAAAGAGGACGTCAGCACATTGAATGTACTGGTATGTAAAGCAACCGGAAGAAAACAACATGGGACATAGAATAACAAGATAAGAACTGAAACTGAAAACCTGGACATGAACGTGAGCATGAGTACATATGTATATATATAACATAAGTAAAAACATGATAAGTAGGGAGAGCATTTCGTAAACTGACATGTGATATCGCCACGTGGGTACGTGGAGTCTGGTACCTCGCCGGACCAGCAGAGCCCCTATACCTTGCCAGGGTATAAGGTGGTAACGTACCTGATGGATCCATTCAGTATAAAATTAAGGTATCGTCTTATCCGGGCGGAGCGATCCTTGTCCTACGGTGGCTACGTAGTTTCAGGCTATCTGAGCCTTCTCGGTAATTCGTGCAACTCCCAAAAACATGAACATAATATAGTTGGCTAAGAAGCCCATGACTTTCGTGAATTAACTTGTACTTGTCTTGTAATCATGATTTCACGAAATAACTTGTAAACATATTCTTGATTCATGAGTAATAACAATAGTTCATAATCATATATATGTAATTGACTTGAAAACATGCTTGTAACTTGCAAAATAACATCATTAAGTTTCATATGAACATAATGAGAACACATGAGGAAGAATTCATGATTCATGGATTCGGCTAGGGTTCCTAATAACCGTAATGGAAGATTAGGAATACAACAACGAGTATAGATACAGAATTCATGTACATTAATACGTAAATACGGGCTACCAATATGTTAGGTTTAATGCCCTAAGATTTGGACTTCATGATTTTCAAGGAAACTAAGCATGGGGAAGAACATAGAGATTCCCACATGTGGATGGAAGTTCTACATACCTTAGTTGCTCCAAAACTTGAATTAAAGACTTGGATTTTGTAGAAGATTTCCTAAATCTTGAGATGGGTTTTCTTGAAAACCCTAGATTAGGAATGATGATTTCTTGTTTAGATTACAAGGATATATGTTAGAATTGAGTTGGACTTACCTTGGTGTTCTTGATGTTGGAGGAGAGTAGGAGGTCGTTCTAGGGTTTGAGGGAGTGAAAAATAATGACTTGAACTGATATAAACGAACATATAATGTTCTGGAAAATGCAGTTTACGTCCAGCACCGTGCTGGCCGTATTTTAAGTTTACGGGCCGTAAACTGCAATACGGTCCGTATTCTGGCATATGGACTGCACTGCATCTCTTCAGTAAAATGGCCATAACTCTTTGCACGGATGTCCGTTTGACCCCCTTAAGATACCGTTGGAAAGGTATTTCAATGCTCTACAACTTTCATCAGGGAAGTTTTCCCAAATTCCAAACACATTTTGAAATACGGGCCGTAAAGTAAAATACGGTCCGTATTTAACCATATGACCTCAAAATGTCAAATTCCAGAATGTTCAGAAATTCTTGGTTTCTGTTTACGGGCATTGTTCATGGTCGTAAAGTGGAATACGACCACTGTTCATGGGCGTAAACCACCATATCACAACTGAATGAAAAAATTTCAATTCCCACATTCTTTATCTGATGTTCTAAGTCTAGGATCGTGGTCAAAACATTCGTTAAAGGTACGGGGTGTTACAAGTGGAGCTGGGGCTGACACTGGAGCTGGGGATTATACTGAGGTTGGGGTTGGAGGTGGTGCTGAGACTGGGGTTCCTAATATCCAGGGCCCCTTTGAGCGCATAGATTCGCGCTTTGATGAGATGGTAACCATATTTCGGATAGTGTCCATGCCTTCTGTTTATTCCAGTTCATCATGTGCTGCTGCTAACTACCCTACACAGGAGGAGATGAAGGGGTATTTTGATACCCAGACGCAGATGAGTGAGTCACTCACCAGCCTCTGGAATGCATACGCCACCGTGGCTAAAAACCACAATAAGCTTCGCAACGATTATGATAAGGAGAGGATAAAGAACAAGGCACGCGACAGGCTTAACATCAGATCTTGGAGGGTCACTAAGGGAATATGGGGTAACATATACCCCATTGTGCCGATTCTAGTGGAGGATGATGATGACTTCGAGCAGTACTCCTTCGAGAGTGGGCCCGAGAATGATGGCGGACAGGGTGGATTAGTTGACATTGGTGGTAGCTCGGATGATGGTGGTGCTACCAGCGTGCGGAAGGCCTAGAGATTCCCGCTTCCCTTCTCTTTATTATGCTTGGTTGCCCGTATAGGGCCTTTTATTTCCAGACAATCTTTTCATTTGGTTTGCCTTGTTGGCTTAGATGTTTGAAACAATTTCTATTGGTTTTCGTTTTCGTTCAGATTTTGGTGATTTGGTCTTATATTTTGGACCATTCCTTTTTGGTTTTTAAGTAATTTGGGTTGTAGTAGCTGCTTTGGATGATTTCTCACCCTTGTTGGGTTTATTTTATATGACTGTTGTTGGTAGACTTTTTGTTGTGTTTCTGTTTTTGGCTGAAATCAAAACAGGGGAAAGTAATGCAAATAGGGGTAAAATCAGGTCTCTGATCTTAGGCGCGCCGCATCGGCTGTCTCTCAGACCGCTCTAGCGGTCCCGCTTCGGCGGAGCAGGGACCACAACGACTGTCATGAGGAGCACTATGTAACCGTTACAACGGTGAATAAGCTGTCATGGCGGTGCCATCACAGCGGCTGAAGGACCGCTGTCGCGGTACCACTGAATAGTAGTGTTCAACATTCGACAGTTTGCACACACGGAACAATTCAGATCGAAATACGACGTAACACCTTCTCCTGTGTCGATACCAATTGGGACCGTCCAGGTACCGATTGAATCCACTGAGATACCAATTTGACTGAAGTAGCACAATTTGAAAGAAAGAAGGAAATTTCCTAAATGCCCTATAGATTCCCGTGGATGGGTACGGACGTCTATGTATAATTCCACGAGACTCTACTAGGCATTGCTCGTGTACTTGTGAGACCGGTAACCTAGGCTCTGATACCAACTGTCACGACCCATTTTAGGACTGTGTGGGCACCTGTCTTTCTCATCTCGGTAGGGAAACCCTCTCGTTGAATAATACATCAATTAAATAAAGACGATTAATTTAAACCAATAGATATTTAGAAGTAACAACGGAGCATCATAATACATTCAATAAACTCAAGATTTAATATGATTACAACAATTTAATGATTACATATTCGATCTGACTTCCCATGACCGGGTCTAGACTAGTACAAGAGGGACTAAATGATTCCAGATTACCACTACATTCTAAGACTTAACCTCCGTCCCGGAATGAAGTGAGAGGAGGCCTTCCAGATAGAAACCGCGCATTTCTGCTTCATACCACAACCAACCACCTGAAACAATCTACACCCCAAAAAGGATGTAGCGAGTGCAATATCAGTACAATCCACGCGTACTGAGTAAGTATCATAAGCCGACAATGGTAAGAAACACATATCAGTAAAACAATTCATAGATAATGTGATAGTAACCAAACCAAGTCATACGTCTATCTACCACGCATTATAACATCAATACCTTTTAAATCATTAACTTTCCTCTAATAATCATAAGACAATTTCACAACAAACTCGCAATTCATATATCATTAGATCGTTCGTTTTTAGTCGAAGAGTCAACTCCTTATCATAACACACTTTACACTACATCACTTAGAGACCAATATGTAGTTGATCTTACGGACGATCTAAGGAATAATTCGACAAGTACAAACAACAACTATCACGCCAAGCGCACACCATCGCCTAAGTAGAGCATCTAATCCCAAATGTGCCAAGTCTGAATATATTAAGTCCGAATCCAACATCACAAGTACAACACCAAACATCTCAATCATAACCCATGGTGAAATGCAATGCGATAATGTATGGATGCAATGTAATGCTATGCAAAGGTTTTGTACACATGTGCTCCGGACGGAAATATCGACATCTTGGTAGAACAATCCAGTATAACTCGCAAAGTCTAAGTGCTACCCATCCTGGATCTTTGCCCATGGGGGTTCTTACCGGCACCACTCTGGGGGACCCACGGAGTCCATACACTCAGTCAATTAACGATTTCGGAACTAACATCGGATATTGGCTATCTCACGTAAGTAAAACCGAGCCCGGCTCATCAAAGTGTTTCATCAAGTATCATCAGTATCTCAACAGTGTATCATGAAAATGAGAGTGCGTGCAATGCATGTATTAACATCAATATTCATGCTCAGTATCACAAGTACCAACAGTGGGTGCGCCAATAATATATCTGAATCACAAATACCAGCAGTGGGTATGCCAAAAATATCGTAATCGAGATGATAAAACAGAATCCAATATCTATCAACAACTCATGGCATCAAGCCAGCACAATAGAACAATCAATCACAACACAATAGAATGGCTAGTCCCAAACATACAATAGGTTAATCAAGTCGATATACTTTATTACCACTTCCATTAATCGGCCTATTAGCTTAGAACAAGCAATTTCACCTTCTACTCACATTTAGTCGTCCCAACTCAGTCTAGACCTCAATCACAATTGTTAGTACATTTTATTCTTCCATTTATTAACTAGGTTCGCTATTAATGGCATAACACAACTAATCACATATTACGGAAGTTTCTGTCGTGAGACATAGAAGAATTAGATATCACCCACTACTCCCAAGTCACATAAATCCACCGATATTCAAGAAACCACATCAAACATCTTAAAGAATCTACAGGCCACAAGCCCAAACATACAAATCACACAACGATACAATCCTAGGATTCCATCTCAAATCTCCAGATTTCTACACATGCATTTTCTGTTCCTTCTAGTACATGAATATGAGAAACTAACCGAAGTCTACCGAAAGGGAAGCCATAACCTACCTCATAGCCGAGCAGGTGCCACGAACATCCATTGATTCTTCAACTCGATCACCACACCATAATCCCCATGGAGAGCTTGAAGACAATCATGAGGCCCAAGAATAGAAATTACCATTAGAACCCTCATAAGAGATTTCAGATTAAAAGGAAGGTTTTGGGATCTTAACCCACTCCTAGATCCCATCTACAACAACACTAGGTGATTCGCCAATTTTTAAGCTTATATTGAGGAACACCATTTCCAAGATCCATGGAAGAACTCATTATTAAGAAAAAGAAAGGTAGGAATCTAGGTTATTAACACATTTAGGGGAAGAATATGGAAGATTGCTTAATGGGATTCTTGTGAAAATTATTGCTAACCCATCATTCTCCCACCATAGATACTTGTAATACCCATTAGATGGTTCTCTAGGTGAAGACTTATTTGGAGAAATTTACTAGGTGGAAGGAGAATTTGAAGGTATTAGAAGGATTATCAGGACCAACAATCTGATTATTTTCATTTCCTAAAGGACCTGTGCGCTTGGAATTTAGGGTTGAGAGAAAAATGAGACCAATTCCCGAAATGAAGTCTTAGATAGTGTTTTCACTCTACGAGACTGCCCAGTGGTAATTACATTCACCACTTTAGCAGTGCCGCTAGGGCTGCTGAGTGGCCGCTATGGCGGCTCACTGGCCATAAGCTCTTACCGCTATGGCAGTGATTCGACCACTACAACACCACCGCTTTAGCGCCAATACTGGTGCTACGGCGGCTCAGCTGGGCCTGGTGGCCCACACTTCCATCCCTCACGCGGTACGCACAGCGATTTCGATTGAATTAGCGATTTCCAGAACAAACTAGATGAAGATACTATTAAGGAGTCAGAGTTGCGACCTTTCTTCGAAATTCACAATAACGACAAAACGGGTCGTTACAGTTAACTCTAATTTCAAGTACTACATTCATCTCATTTTACTTGTCATGTTGTTAGAATAATAATTTGACTAAATTAACCTTATTTATTCTTCGATCTCAATTTAATATTATTTTTTTCTTTTACGACATTAATCTCTTTCATATTTACTAGAGGAAGAATAAAAAGGAAAAATTAAAATGTAAGAGACAATCAATTAATTAATTATTACTGGTATCTGTCACATGGAAGTGCAAGTAAAAGTTAAAGAGTACTAATCACAGTAGAAAATAAAGAGACAAGGGATTAGGCAAAACAAACAAAAAAAATAAAGTAAGAAGACATGGTACAAATTAAAAAGGACATGGATAAGGGTGTAAAATATTAATAACTAAGTTATGAGAATTTTAACAAAGAGAGTGCAAAACGAGAAATGAAGTTTCATTCTCCATACATTTAGATGAAGTTGGAATAAAGATAACATTAGAGAAAAAGACAAAAATGGTCCCTTAACTATGATAGTAGGTTCAAAATAGTCCCTTAACTATGCACTTAACGGTTTTAGTACTTTAAGTTTGTTACAAGTTAACAAAAATGGTCCCTTAACTATGAGAGTAGGTTCAAAATAGTCCCTTAACTATGCACTTAACGGTTTTGGTCCTTTAAGTTTGCCATAAGTTGACAAAATGGTCTCTTAACTATGAGGGTTGGTTAAAAATAGTCCCTTAAGTATGCACTTAACGGTTTTGTTCCTTAAGTTCACCAAAAGTTAACAGTTTTAGTCTCCGACAAACTATTCATCGAACTCTGTTTGTTAGATTTGACTAGAACTGTAAAAAAAAAAAAGGAAAAAATTAGCAAGAACTCACATCTAGAGGTACACATTATTAAAGAAATGGTCAAATACCTCGGGACAAAATTGACGGACGTTAGTCGGTTATAGAAAAAAACCTACAGACTTGATAATGTCAGAAAATGGTGTCTCGAAACACAAAGACCGACGGACTCTATCGATTAAAACTGAGGGAATCCATCGAATAAATAAAATACACTAGACTTTAGAAATAAATTAGAAATAGCAGAAACTAAAAAAGTTGTCACTACCAAAAACAAGCGAAAAAACGATGGGCGGAAACCGATGGATAAAATCGAGGGACACTATTTTTTTTTAATTTTAATTTTTTTTTACGAAAACTAACGGAAGTCCATCGGTTATTTTTGAGGAAAAATGAGCGGAAACTATTTTAAAAAAAAAAAAATCACTACACTGGAAGTATTTAGTTTTCTCTAGTTTTCAGTAAAAACGAATCTAATGCATTTTACTTAGCGAATGGACTCCCTCGATTTTAATCGACAGAATCCGTCGGTCTTTGTGCTCCGAGACACTATTTTTTGACATTATCAAGTCTGTAGGTTTTTCCTCAGTTTTTTCCTATAACCGACTAACGTCCGTCGGTTTTGTCCCGAGTTATTTGACCGATCTAGAGTTCTCACTAATTTTTCCCTTTTTTTCATAGTTCTCGTCAAATCTAACAAATAGAGTTCGATGAATATTTTGTCGAGACTAAAACTGTCAACTTATGACAAACTTAAAGGACCAAAACCGTTAAGTGCATAGTTAAGGGACTATTTTGAACCTACTCTCATAGTTAAGGGACCGTTTTTGTTAACTTGTAACAAACTTAAAGGACTAAAATCGTTAAGTGCATAGTTAAGGACTAAAACCCTTTTCTCGATAACATTACAACATAAATATAATCTCACAAAATATAAGACAGACCGGATAACTTGAAGCACTATAGAAATATTAAAGTGGTAATATATATAGCACAACCTCATGTCATAAACAAGAGGGACAATATATCATACATCTTCAAAATTTGAGCTTCTTCTACTTGGATGATGAGTCTAGAAGAAAATCAGAACCTGAAAGTAAGGAAACCAACAATTTGATATAAGTGTATTATTGCATCCTCTAAACATCAAATAATTGTCACCATGTATATAAACTTACTTCTAGTATTATGCAGGAATTAGAAGTTGTATGAATTGACATAAAGTTAGCTATGAAAATTGGGTTATCACAATAACAGAGCAATTTAATTTTTCGATGTCAAACATTAAATTTTCAAGTGTTACGCCAGAAAGCCGAAAGCTAGCTTATAATTAAATAGCTTTAATTTCCGAAAAGCTCGTCCTATATTTGTGTTTCTTTTGTTGCCACATGCAGAGCGGAGCTAGCGGCGAGAGGTGATTCATCCTAATTGGTTTCGTCATCCTAATTGGTTTCGTCAGAAAATTATATTGCATACAAATGGTATATAGATAAATTATATTGCATACAAATGGTTATATATATATATATATATATATATATATATATATATATATATATATATATATATATATATATATATGTGTATGTATGTATGTATGTATTGTGACCAGAAATTAGATGCGTGATCGGACCAGTGTGTCTGTTCACGTCGGCAAGGAAGCCCTATTCTAAGTATAATATTCTAATAATAGTGCAATTGTAATAATGGTAATATATGATTTGTAGTCTTATTAGAATAGATTTACCTTATTAGAATAGGGTTTAAGGAGGTGGCCTATTTGTATATAAGGAGGTCATTATGTGAACACAAAGGGCAGAGAAAATTCTCCCAACATTCTTGTCTCTTCACAGCTTTTCACATCTCTCTCTATAGTTTAGCATGATATCAGAGACAAGTTAGAAAGAACACGAAAAACCCTATATACACATAAATAATGCCAGTGGTAAAGGCAAACGAATCACTGGTGAAGAAGACAAGACAGAGGAAAACAATCTCTCCGTATAATATTACGTCAAATAAGAACCCGGAATTGTGGTGACACAAGTCTAATTGAAGGATATATACTATGAACAATGAGCTAGATCCATGCGAACAGCCTTAAGCGCAACGAAAAAGTTCGACTTCGTGGATGGAACATTCAAGAAACTAGATGAAAAGTTGTCGGATCTAGAAGATTGATGGACTATAAACTCACTATTGGTGTCATGAATTCTCAACACCATTGAACCGACGCTTCGCTCAACTATTTCTCATAGAGAGGAAGCGGAAGAACTGTGGAAAAGTATCCGGGATCGTTTCGTGGTTATTAACGGTCCTCGGATACAACAATTGAAGGTGAACTTGCGAAGTGCAAGCAGAAGGGTAAAACCATAATGGATTACTATGAAAAATTAACAAAGTTGTGGGATGAATTGATGAATAGATCCTGACATGTACGTGCGATAAGTGCACATGCAATCTAGTAACTGCCCTAGAGGCCAAAAGAGAAGAAGAAAAAGCACATCTTTACCTCATGGGATGATGAGATAATGTATGAAACAGTGAGGTTTAATTTACAAATACAGGATCCATTGCCATCATTGAACAGATTCTATTCGAAACTGGTGTACGAAAAATGTGTGGAAAAAGGTCGCACGTAAAACTAAGGACCATAGTGAAACTATAGCTTTTGCGGTGCAAGAAAAATATCTTAATCGGGCTCAAGGTGAAGGGGAAAATATTGATTTGTTTTGCACGCATTGCAATATGTCCAATCACGATGTTAACAAATGCTTCTAACTCACTGGTCATCTGGATTGGTGGCCGAGTAATTAAAAAGGCGATGGGAAGACAGGTGGTCAGGAATGAGGGCAACCAAAACAACATAGAGGTGGTTTGGAATCTAATTGGAAAAGAGAAAACAACTGGGTTAACAATGTGGTGACCAAGGACAGAAATTACGCAGACTCAGGACTTGTGAACATAGGCCGGACAGGACCCCCGAATTGAGCAACGAGAATTGAAGGATTGTGATTCACATGTTGAAGTCACAAAAGATGAAGATTAAAGATGGATGGTAAGAATGAAAACTCATATTGAATTATTGACTCCGGGGCTATCAACCATGTGACAATAATTTGGAGAAGCTGTGTAATCAACGGGAAATTCCTGAGTGTCTGGATGGAAGTAACTCAGCAGCTACTAAAGAGGGAACAATCAGGCTAAATGATATGCAAATTAATTTCTGTGTCACAACTAATTGATCTTTTAGATTGTGATGTAAAATTTAACGAAGTTTTGTGTGTTATACAGGACTCTGCCACGAGTACGCTGATTAGAATGGGCAAACGACGAGGTGGACTTTACTACTTTCGGAATGTACCACATATACGAGCTATGAAGGTGGAAGCACTAGACTGTTCGAGCTTTGGCACAAGAGATTAGGGCATCCTTCGGTGCAAGTGACTAACTTAATTTATGCATTATGTCTAAAGAATAGTAGTGTTAGATTAGATAAAGAGCGTGATGTCTGTCAGAGGGCAAAACAAACAAGAATTGTATTTTCATTAAGTGATAATAGCTACTGAGATTTTTAAGTTGATTCATTGTGATTTATGAGGCCCTATAGGATTCACTCTTCTTGTGGTGCCTCGTATTTTTTTACGATTATGGATAATGGTTCTCGAGCAGTGTGGATCTTTCTATTAGTTGATAATAAACAACTGTCCCAAATCTTAAAAAATTTCATCGCTTTGGTAGACTGGCAGTTTGGTAGAAAGGTGAAGGCAGTTAGAAATGACAACATAACTGAGTTCACATGTATGAAGAATTACTTCTTTGAACACGGAATTTTTTCCAAACATCTTGCACAGGGACGCTCTAATAAAATGGAATAGTCGAAAGAAAACACTGTCACATTCTCAATGTGGCATGAGCATTGAGATTTCAGTGGTCATCTTCTAATAAAATTTTGAGGAGAGTGTGTTTTCACTGCTGGAAATCTAATTAATGGGAAACCCTCTTCAGTATTGAAGGGAAAACCCCTTATGAGATTTTGTATGGGAAGGCCCCACGGTATGAAAATGTAAGAATACTACGGTCATTGTGCTACGCATACACAATGGAAAGAATAAGAGATAAATTTAAAAGTCAAAGTCACAGGTGTGTGTTTGTAGGGTACCCATATGGAAAGAAAGGATGAAAGTTGTTTGACTTAGAAAATAAGGAATATTTGGTCTCCAGAGATGTGGAATTCTATGAGATCAAGTTCCTGTTTGCTTCAGGATCGCGTGGTTTGATAAAAAAATAGAGATTTCAAGATAGAGTTTATGTGGCAAAGGGGGCTTGAATATCAAGTGGGAGGAAATCGAATAAGAGAGAATACAAAAATCCAGAGAATTAAACTAGACGGATACAATTGATTGATGACACTAGGGAAGAAACTCAGATAGACATAGATGCCGGATCATAAGTCCATACTGACTCAGACCGCATAGAGACAGGGTTGGATGGTGAACATACAGAGAATTTCTGAACATAAGAGGTTCGGACAACCTGTTCGGAGAAGCAGATAGATCGGGAAAAACATCAGAAACATGAATCAGTTCGGCTGCATGACTATGTTACTGAAACATTCCGAAGGAAAAGTTCATTAGATCGTCCACCTGCCCCTCAATAACCTTCAGGTGCACCTTATTATCTAGTTCATTAAATAAATTGCGACAATTTTTCTTTGCGACACTGAAATTTTCTTGCAACTGTTACTACCAGAAATGAGCCGAGATACTTCTCAGAAGTGTGAAAAAGGAATAATAATGGAAAGCAATGCAAGCATTGGAGGATAATGGAACATGGATGCTGGAGACATTGCCATCAGTTAAGAAAGCACTCAGATGCAGATGGGTCTACAAGATCAAGTACCACTCTAACGATACCATTGAGCGTTGTAAGGCTCATTTAATTATTTTCGAAAGTAAGCAGGAGGAAGGAATCGACTGCAATGAGACCTTTGCTCTAGTTGCTAGGGTGGTGACTGTTCGGACATTTTTGGTAGTTACGGCTGCTCGAAATTGGAAAATGCATCATATAGATGTTCACAATGCCTTCTTGCATAGAGACCTCAAGAATGAAGTCTATATAAAATTACCGTCGAGACTTCGCATTTCCAATCCGGGAAAGGTATGTCGTCTCCGAAAATCTCTATACGGATTGAAGCAAGCTCCGCGGTGTTAGTTTGCTAAGCTGTCAAGCGCTTTGCCAAAGTATGGATTCAAAAAATCATACTCGAATTGCTCTCTCTTCACTATGAACCAATATGGTGTACAACTCAACGTTTTAGTTTCTGTAGATGACTTGATCATTTTCGAAAACAAGCATAGTCTTATTGAACGGTTCAAAGACTATCTCCGCAAGTGTTTCCCCATGAAGGATCTAGACTCTCTGAAGTATTTTGTTGGAGTTAAGGTTGCCAGGATTCCCACCAGGATATTCATGTTCAACGAAAGTATGCCTTGGATATAATCTCTTAAATCGGATTGTTGGAAGCTAAACCCAACAACATGCCCATGGAACAAAATCACAATTTGGCACTGGTGGGTGGAGCCAATTTGGTAGTTCCGGAACCATACCGTCAATTGGTCAGGAGACTCATATATCTCTGTTTCACCTTACCGTAGTTATCATGTTGCGTGCATGTTCTTTCTCAGTTCATGCAATAACCAAAGAAAGCACACTACGACATGACTTTCTGGGTGATGCATTATTTGAAGAAGAACCCGGGACAACAAATAGTGATGAGGAAGGACTGTGACCTCTATTTGTACGGATGGTATGATTCAGATTGGGTAGGATGCCCGCTGACCCGGAAGTCACTTAGCGGATGGTTTATCTCGCTCGGGAATTCACCAACGTCTTGGAAGATCAAAAAGCAACATATTGTCTCCCACTCTTTAGCGAGGGAAGAATACCAATCAATGGCAATGACGGTCTATGAATTGAAATGGTTGAAAAGAATTTTGAAGAGTTTGGGAGTCGAACACAAGTATCCAATTAATATATACTATGATAGTCAAGCGACAATAAATATTGCTTGAAATCCGGTGTTTCATGAACGAAAAAAACATATTGAAGTGGACTGTTACTATGTCGGGGATGAGTTCTAGTCTAGTACTATATCCTCCAGCTACATGCCAACCGGTGAGCAATTGGTTGATGTATTTACGAAAGCGTCATGAAAGTCGCAGTATGAATATTTACTCGGAAAGTTGGGCATTCAAAACCCTCATGCTCCAATTTGAGGCGGGGTATTGTGACCAAGAAATTAGACGTGTGACCAGACCAGTGTGTCCGGTCACGTCGGTGAGAAAGGCCCTATTCTAAGTGTAATATTTTAATTATAGTGCAATTGTAATTATGGTAATATGTGATTTGTAGTTCTATTAGAATAGGGTTACCTTATTAGAATAGAGTTTAAGGAGTTGACTTACTTGTATATAAGGATTATGTGAATACAAAGGGCAAAGAAAATTCTCCCAACATTCTTATCTCTTTACAAATTTTCACGTCTCTCTATATTTTGGCAATATATATATATATATATAATATGTTGAATTCCCCTAACTTACTTCTTTATATTTTAAATATCCTTAATAAAATTTTTGACTTCACCACTATGATCTCATTGTTTAATAAGACATGATCTATATAAATACATACGAAGAAGAAGGCATTAAACAATTCAGAATACTAACTTGAATATTATTCTTAAATAGAGGATCAAACCATCTCCTGGTTGTTTCCTCTGAGATAGGGAAAGAAGGCACAACCCCTGTAAAAAAGTTCAGTTAAAAAAAAAAATCAATTGGATCTCTAACCAATATGCCGGGTGCGTTTGGTACAATGAAAGTCATCTTCTGGAAAATGAATTACTTTTTTTATAAGAAAATAAAAAAATCTAAAGAAGGTTTCCGATATTTTGTTGGAAAGTAAAAGTATTTGTTAAAAATTGATAACAACATTATTAACAAACCGAATAGTGTTTTGATGAATTGTTGAGGATAAAAGATTGATAATAATGGCTATACTTGACTACAATAATGATACAAAATTTAGAGTTATAAATATTATATAGGAAAGTAACTTCCCTACAAAAGTGAGATGAGTCATTTCCCGATTTTTGGTAAAAATATTGAAAAATTAACATAAATAATCATTCATCCAAAAAAAAAAAAAATAGCCACCAGATATATAATATATGTATACATTACGTATATTGACTAGTGAATGTAAATATTTTTTGCCGAACGATCAGATGTCTAGCTTTGCAGTAAATATTTTCTCCACATTTCTAGGAGTTAATTCCCCAAATGATCACCCATGTTTTGAAAATTAACTCCTAAAATCATTTTTGAATCTTTTAGGACTACAATATCACCCAATTATCACTATTTTCCTTAAAATATACAAAACATCACAAAAGCCACCTTATTTCCTAATTGGCATGCCATGTCACATTAAAATTTTATTTTTAATGATAAATTTATTTAAATCATCAAATTCATTTAACCCAACCTTACTCGTGTCTTATATCCAACTTAGATGAAAATGCCCAACTTTTATTTTGGATAAAACTAATTTAAATCAAGTCGCAAGTCAAACATTCTTTAACTCTAACTGGTCGTTTGGTAGAAGGTATAAGCTGGGATATCCCAGCATTAATTTTTGTACTATGTTTGGTAGAAGGTATAAATTTATCCTGAGATAAATTTATACCTTGTATCAAATAAAGTATAAAATACATCCCATGATATAAGCTGGATATACCTTCTTATACCATTTATCCTGAGACTATTTTATATCTTCTCCTAGATGGTATAAAATAGTCCTAAGATATGAGATAAACTAGTCCCGAAATTATAATCCTGGGATAATTTTGGCCATGCACCAAACGACCACTAAGAAGTTTGGTAGCACACAGAAGGTAATAGTGGATGAACAAGAATTCCATGAACCGTAGGATCATCATTGAAGCCTAAAATATACTTGAGAACTTCTTCTGTTGAGTTCAGGCAAACGCACTTCATGGGATTTGATCCCAACAAATTCCCAAGTTTTTTATTTTTTATTTTATCCCATTAATAAAATATTATGCCATCATATTTTGGAGAGTTAAGTATGGTGGGCAGTTTTTTTTTTTATTCTTATTTAATTCAATATTAAGATGTTTAATATCTACGTTTTTTATATGCTACGAGTTGTCCTTATTACAAGTGGGGTATTTTAATTTAAGTCGGGTATAAGACATGAATTGAGTTGGGTTAAATGAGTTTGATGAGTTAAATAATTTTATTATTAAAAAAAAAATGTGACATGGCATTTCAATTAGAAAAGAAGGAGATTTTTGTGATGTTTAATATATATTGAGGAAAATAGTAATAATTGAGTGATATTATAGTTCTAAAAGAAATAAAAATGATTTTAGAAGCCAATTCAAAAATATGGGTGACCATTTAGGGAATATTTTCTATTTCTAAGAAAATATTTTCAGAAAATAGTAATAGTTAACTCCATTTCTGGAAAATATTTTCCATCATACCAAATCAGAAAACACACGAAACTAAAACAACATTTCGGCAATAAGATGAAATTGAAAGAACAAAAAAATGTAGCTAGAGGAATATTAACTAGTTAATTACTTGAATCTGCAGAAGTCGAAGGTTGCTTTGATTCCTTGTATAACAAAGTGTCCTTCTTCATTTCTGTCGCAGATGACTTTCGCATACTTCATCAAGTGGGTGGGAAGAAAGTACTTTCCTGTATAAACTCCATCAACATAAATCATTAACCAAGTAGACATAAATCCCTCATAGTCATCAGGACTCAAGTTTCCATAACTGAAATTTTTGCAATTTAATTCCCTCCATCCATCAGCTTCAATTCTGATGATTCTTTGAAATTTGTCCGGTCGAGCCGGAGGAACCCATACTCTAATTTCGATATCATTCTTTGACCTATTTTCTATTACAGTGAGTTTAGCACCCATTATTTAATTTGTTTCAGTGCTCGTGTGCTAGTGTATGCGTTTGTGCTATTTGTGGAAATGAACTAATTGGAATGTGACAACCTTATTATTTATAATGCCAAAGAGATATAGATTGCGTGATTGGAACTTTCTTGGAATTGGAGAAAGCAAAGAGGAACTTTCTTGGAATTATACAGCTTATAAATAGTCTATATAAACAGAGAAAGAATTGGACTTTGACCAGGTGGATTGAATCACTGTGACAGTGATAAAGACATTTACTCTTTTTTTTTTTTTCCGTAGCTTATCGAATCTTAAGAAAAAAAATCTAATAAACATTACGGTTTCAACCGTGACCTTTTTTTTTTTTTCCTCAACCGATGCCAGTATTCATATTGGAGCGACTAAGTCACTAAATTTGAATTTGAGTCGGAAAATCCCACATTGAAGGTAACTATGATTTTATTATATATATGGATGAAGTATATTTCTCTGTTTTCATTTTTTGAGAAAATCTAACTCATCATACATTTCTAATTTTCCTGTTGTCATTTACTAAAAAACAAGAAAGGACAGAGAAAATGCAAGTCTCAAAATATTTTGACTGCTTTTTGGACAAAGTACATTAGATATAGGGAAAGGGAAAACGCTTACTTGGTCGGATATTTACCTTAAGCAATTTAATTTTTTACAGTTAAAAAAATTAAAATGAAAAAATATATTGCGTTACCATATGAAAAAGGCATATCTTATATCCATTGGTTTGTTGTATACATTGGATGTGAGTAATGTTTTATCTTTAATATATGAACCTAATTTTTATGCACGATAATGGGAAAAAATATTTACCCAACGGAAAAGGTCCAAAAATACCCCTGAACTATTGAAAAAGGCTCATAAATACCCTCCTTCCATCTTTTGGTCTAAAAATACCCTTCCATCCACCTTTTAGGTCTAAAAATACCCTTAAGGTTTGTTTTTGGCTCAAATATACCCCTCAAACTAACAAGTTAAAATTAACTCTTTTAAAAAGCCAAATGGCAATTTGTAATTGGTCAATAATAAAATTCCGTAATTTAAAAAAAAAATCCAAATTTAAAAAAAAAAAATTGCCAATAATAAATTTCCAGTAATTTAAAATTCCAGATTTAAAAAAAAAATTGCCAATAATAAAATTCCGTAATTTACATATTTTTTTAAAAAAAATTGTGTGGAAACTTAAAAATTAAAAACTAAAAAATTTAAAAATATGAATGAAACTGTTTTTTTTTTTTTTTGCATTTCGTGAATTAATCAACGAAATATGTTTTTTTTTTTTGCATTTCGTGAATAAAAAAACGAAATAGGAAATTATAATTTTTTTTTTGCATTTCGTGTATTAAAAAACGAAATAGGATAAAAAAAAAATATTTTCGTTCATATAAAAACGAAATTGGAAAATTGGACAAAATATATTTTCCAATTTTGTTTTTATATGAACAAAATTAATTTTTTTATCCTATTTCATTTTTTAATACACGAAATGCAAAAAAAAATTTATAATTTCCTATTTCGTTTTTTTATTCACGAAATGCAAAAAACAAAACATATTTCGTTGATTAATTCACAAAATGCAAAAAAAAAATCAGTTTTGTTCATATTTTTTAATTTTTAAATTAAATAATATATGTGTCCAATCACAAAATGTCATTTGGCTTTTTAAAAGAGTTAACTTTAACTTTGTTAGTTTGAGGGGTATATTTGAGCCAAAAACAAACCTTAAGGGTATTTTTAGACCAAAAGGTGGAAGGGGGTATTTATGAGCCTTTTTCAATAGTTCAGGGGTATTTTTGGACCTTTTCCGTTTACACAATTATGTTCACTTATGAGGTAATTATAGGTTAATCTATATGATGTTTATTACTAAATAAATGACTTGATATAAATAATAACTGATATTCATAATGCTAAAAAGATTGCACCATCAGTCAAAAGCTTAGGTATGTTATACGTATGTCGAAAGCTTCTAAAACGCAAATTAGAAAAGAGGCAAACATCTTTAAATACTTTAATTTTTAACAAAAGATGAACAAGACAAAAACTCGACGGAGCTAGAAAAAAAGGGCATAACGAAAATGTAAATTTCAAGATAACGTTTAGGAAGCATCCAAGCAACTTACTGGTCTCGAAAGAGAGACTTATCTTCCATAGCTAATCACTTCTCATTCTCCCTATTAGTATTAGCACCCGCGATGCGCGGTAGATATAAAAAAATAATCATATAAAAATAATTATCTTATTTATTTGAGCTTATTAAATTATTATTATTATTATTATTATTATTATTATTATTATTATTATTATTATTATTATTATTGTCAGTACACGAACTATTAGCTATGACCATCCACAATATTAGCTTTACCTAGAATATTATCTATCTATATTTTAAACTCAACTTTTTGAAAACTCTTTGTGGTCGTTTGGTGCATGGCCAAAATTATCCCGGCCGGAACTAATTTATCCTATATTTTGGGACTATTTTATACCATCTCCTAGGATAAGTGGTATAAGAAGGTATATCTCACCTTATACCATAGGATGCATTTTATACTTTATTTGATACAAGGTATAAATTTATCCCAGGATAAATTTATACCTTTTACCAAACAAGGTACAAAAAATTAGTGCTGGAATAACTCAGCTTATACCATACACCAAACGACCCCTTTATGTTCTTCCTTTACTTTTCTATAAAAGAAAAAGTGAATAGTGAATGAATTATTTAGTCTTATTACGTTGCATACCTATATTGACCAAACATTGTCATGTTTTTTTTTTGTGTTTTTGTTTTTTATTTAGATAAATTTATACATTCTATCAAACATGATATAAAAAATTAGCACTGCGACAACTCAGCTTATACTATACACCAAATGACCCCTTTATGTTCTTCCTTTACTTTTCTATAAAAGAAAAAGTGAATAGTGAATGAATTATTTAGTCTTATTACGTTGCATACCTATATTGACCAAACATTGTCATTTTTTTTTTTTTTTTTGTGTTTTTGTTTTTTGCTTACCACTTGACTTGATGTCTTTGCTTACTACTTTCCATTCAAACCGTTCCTTTTTGATAGAAATCAATAAGAAATAAGAAATATGTCAAGTCAATTTGATTTCATACTAATATAGTAGTGTACGAATTATCCGATAAAGTTACAAATTAAGAGAATAAAATTTGTGAGGGTTTAATTCTCTGTCTCATCTTTGATGACTTGATTTTTTTTTCTTCAAACTTTAGAATCCTCATGTGTACTTATTCTTAGTTAGATGCTATCACGACCCAAAATCGTTTAGTCGTGCGGGTACCTATCATTTTTCACCTTGGTAGAGGAATCCTTCCCTTACCGAACATACAAACTATAAATACGGAAGACCAATGTAATTAATAATAAATCTCAATATCAATTAAAAGAAGTAAGTGCGGAATACATATTCTACCTAAGGCATCTGGTCTAAGTCAGTACAAGAGCTACTAATAAACACATAGGTCTGAATATATAATAAGAACTATCTGAATGTTGCCATACAAGACTCATAACATCAAAGGAATACTGTCTGGAAGTAGATGACAAGTATACGAAAAATGGAAACTCGGGCTGCAGATCTAGCAATAGCTCACCCTAAGTCTCCAACAACATCGTCTCAGGGAAACACTCTCGAGAATTAGAAATAGAACTTGTCACACACTCTACACCCCGAAAAGGAGTGTAGCAAGGTAGCATTAGTACAAACAACACGTATTGAGTAGGCATCATAGGCTGATAACAGTTAGTTCATATATATAAAGGAAGAGATTGAAGAATAGACTTGCTCACAATCAAGTATCACAACACAGTCCAAGAATAAGAACTCAAGTACAGAAGGATCAAATAGCCCAATCATAGCCTATGGTGAAGCACCTAAACACAAGTCTGCCAAGTTTTCCACGATTACTCAGAATAACCACAAACACCAGTACAACTAACAATAGATCTTCGTAACCTCGAGTCATAGCCTAGGAGAAAGTCTCTAATCCTTGAATCCATCAATCCCCAGGTATGTATTAATCAGGCACACGACAACTCAAGTCAATAATCAACCAAGAAAAATCACTGCGGAAACGCACTACAAGAAAGTATAGAAATGGCAACAATATATATATATATATATATATATATATATATATATATATATATATATATATATATGTCTGTTGCGGAACATGCAACCTGGTCCAAAATAGGTTTAATATATGTTGCGGCGCGTAACCCATGCATAAAATATGTTGCGGCGCGCAACCCGATCATGTATGAGTATGAATGCATGAATGATATCAAAGCCAATGAGAATCTATCAATATCAATGGTGCCACATGGACACATAGCACGAGAATCTATCAATATCAATTGTTCCACACATGGACACGTATCACAATATCACGAAAAAGATCACTTTCTTCCTCTATACAAGACAATACCCAATAAATGAGAAACACGGTTTCACAATCACGACAAGGCAACTCAACCTCAAGTCTTGTACCACGTACAGTGCGACAAGCTAGTTGATCACAATAAGGCAACAAGCTATAATCAAACAACAATAATAAGCTCAGCTCATATCAGAGTATCATGAAAGATGAGAATGAGTACAATGCATAATATCAATGAATATTGATAACTTATCAAATCAACCGTGCCACAGATGGGCACATCTCGTGATATCAATAATAAGTCAAGTTTTTGCCTCTTAAAGATTGGGGCCCTCTGTGACTGTCACGCCCCGAACCATGGCTTAGGAGAAACACGGCACTCGGTGCCTTAGTGCATGTGACCGAGCGAATCACATGGCTTGCTGAATCATCATGAGGCATAACATGAGCGGAATATATCGTCAATGCATGATGAGCCTTTATAAAACGTAGTAAGTCATAATACTTAATAAAAATACTTGTTTAAACATGAGTGCGGAAATAACATGAATGAGCCAAAATGGCTATACGACTCCGAATGTCTGACAGAACATAACTGACTTGTCTAGTCTATGAAACCTCTAACATAAGTCTGAACATGGAAAACATACTCGCTGTGACAAGGCCCCCAACATACCTTAGATGCATAATTAATCATACAACACAAGTTAGACTAAACCCCGAATGAGATGGAGCTCACCAATAAGCTGATACGAATGTTGTCCTACTGAGCAGATGTGTCGTCCTGTATATCAGTACCTGCATCGTGAAATGCAGGCCCCCCGGGCAATAGAAAGGGGACGTCAACACTTTAAATGTACTGGTATGTAAAGCAACTGAATGAAATAACATGGGACATGAAACAATAATGATAGGAATTGAAACCTGGTCATGAACATGAATACATATATTTATGTATAACATGGTAAAAATATCATAGGTAGGGAGAGCAATAACTTATAACCGATCCATGGTCTGGTATTTGCGTCTCGCCAGCAGAACACTCAGTCCTTGCCATGGAACATGAGATTTAATAAAATATGAAAGGATCCAGTCATTATGAGAGATCATCCGGGACATGGGTGGAGTACTCCTCATCCTACGGTGGCTACGTAGTTTCAGGCTATCTAAAGCCCTCCTCGGTAATTAAAGCAACTCCGAAAAACATAAACATGTAAAATAAGTGGCACTTCCTGCCCATGGTTTTCATGAATATAACTTGCTTGTACATGGATATCATGAATTATAGCTTGCTTGCATGAACTTGTAAAACATGTATAGTATTTTCTTGAAAATAGCATAATATATCATAAACTAGCATGCATGAACCCATGGAATGGGATATATGGGTTTTTCATAGATTACAGACAGATTCTTAACAATCATAAAGAAATATTAAGAACTCAATGATGGAATTATAACAATTCATACATAATATAATCATGGACATGGACCTAGGGTTATCATAAGCATGATATAGAAAACCTAGTTTTCGTAAAGAAAAATAATTTATGGATTATGAGGCGTGGGGAAGAACAATGATGTTCCCACACTTAGATAGTAACTCTACATACCTTAGATAGTAACTCTACATACCTTAGTCGCTCCAAAACTTGAATTAAAGACTTGAGCTTTGAAGAAGATTTCCAAAATCTTGAATCTTGAACCTTGAGATGGGTTTTCTTGAAAACCCTAGTTTTGAAATGATGATTTCTTGTTTAGATTACAAGGATTGACTTGGAATAATTAGAGTAGGCTTCCCTTGGTGTTCTTGATGATGGAAGAAGGTAGGAGGTCGTTCTAGGGTTTGAAGGAATGAAAAATAATGATTTGAACTGATATGGATGAATATATACTGCTCTGGAAAATTAAATTTTAAACCCAGCAAATACTGGCCATATTTTGAAAGACGGGCCATTTTTTGAAATACGATTCGTATTCCGTGTGGACTGCACTGCGTCTCTTCAATAAAATGGTCATAACTCTCTGCACAGATGTCCGTTTGATCTCCATAATATACCGTTGGAAAGGTATTTCAAAGCTCTAAAATTTCATCAAGGAAGTTTTCTCAAATTCCAAATATGTTTTGAAATACGGGCCGTATTTTGAAATACGGTCCGTATTTAATAATGTAGCCTTCAAATGTCAAATTCCAGAATGCTCAGAAATCTTTAGTACTAGTTTACGACTTGAAATACGGCCCGTATACTGAAATACAGTTACTGTTCATAGGTGTAAACCCCCATCTTATAACTGAACAGGGAAATTTCAAATTCTCACATTCTTTATCTGGTTTTCTAAGTCTAGGATCATGGTCAAAGCTTCGGTTAAAGGTACGGAGAGTTACAATATCTCCCCCTTAGGATCATTCGTCCTCTAATGATGGGTCATGGTTAAGAATATGGCTCGACATGGCTTGAATACATGAACATGAAAGAAACATGACATAAAACATAAGAGCTTGACATGGTTACATGGGAACATGGTCATGGATCATGAGAACTGAATACGTGATTACATGGAAACATGCACATGGGGAACATAAAACTGAGTAGCACCTACATGAATGAGAATCATGAAACATTTATCCTCGATTTATGACTATGGTTAAGAATCGCTACTAACTCTGGAATCTACAAAATTTATGGCAGGACTTCCTTTATAATTCGGACCCTCACGACATTTCTCAAACGCCTGCTAGCTAACTAAAGTACCAACACACAACTCACACGGTATCTTAATACACATGATGTGACATAACGTGATTACTGAATCTTGAATGTAGCTAACTTATATACTGAGCTGGCTTGAACACACGAATATTGGCTGAATGATTACATGATTACTATGCATGGGGTTTGGAAGAAAATCCGTAGGCATGAATGACAGGAATACTGGAAATAGGCACGAACATGACATGATTACCTGGGCATGAGACGCATGACGTGGGACATAAATACACGAAGATTCGATGACATGAATACATGAGTGCTAAATTGTCATGAAATACGAATACGTGTAAACATGGATATCGTAACATGGGATCTGAATATCGAAAACATGATTGTTACAACATGAGGGTTGAATACTAAGCGCGGGTAGGATTTGGATACTTAGAGACTTAATCATAGACGTCCATATGTCACCATGGTAATATGAGATAGGAGTATGACTTAGGCTTTGAATGTAAGCGCAACTCGATGTGAATGCGATAGACTTGAGTCATATAACAAGAATATGATCCTAACATAGGTGTTCATAAATCTCTAGCATAGGCATGACATGAATATGTCAAATCTGAGTAGAATACTCCCGAGATAAGTACCATAGGGTACATGAAAAGATATCTATTTGAATATTGGAATTCACCTTACTTCTGATTATCTTGTTAGCTGTTAATCATGATTATGAATACCTTAGCTCATCTTGCTCATTCTCGTGAGCAAATTATAGAGGACTGAGAGAAAAGGAATTATTGGTACTATTCACATGAGATACTTTGCTTTAGAGAACAGACATGACATGGTGCATTGTACATGGAGGATGTAACGTGGAACATGCGTATATGGGAACGTGATTCATATGGCATGAAACGTAAATAGCATGACATGGGGAATGGGACCATGAGCAACCTGACATTTACATGAGTACATCATAGATGCATATCGTGGTGTCTCGACCTAATTTCATGAGTATTGAGCTATTAATAAGACATAAGCGTGATTTGCGCAATTGTAGGCTCACTCTTGGGTACTCATAGACGTAAGGCATGGATAAAGTATTACCTTTAGAACTTAGATATACTGAAATGACGGGACATGATTCAATATAACTTACTCTTATCACCGTGAGTAATTGCCCTTGTTATAAATAAGGCTCATGAAAAAAATAGATTATAGGCATGAATAAGTGGGATGCATAGCAAAATGGATTGGGGCACAAGTATGTGGTAACATGGATAAAATAATCATAGGGGTCAAGATCATCATCAGATTTGAAAAGAACTTAGATGCTAGAACATGGACATGAGTATAAAAGCATGATAGATACGTGAGACCTGAATGCGGTTTTTAACTTTAGACATGAGCACACTTGATGTGTGAAACATGAAAGGACATTCCTTTGCATAGCTTACTGTCATATGAAGTCTTAATTCTTGTATCTTAAACGTGAAGTGTAAAGCTCTAACATGGGCATGATATGGGTATGAAAGGCATGAGTAGAGTACGTCTGGGCATTAGTACCACATAGTACATGAATTACTCTGGAATTGGAACTGTTATACCCTTAAAACCCGCTATTCAATCTAGAACTGTCACGACCCGACTAGGGGGCCGCGACGAGCACCCGGTGCTAGCCCACCCGGACACCCCTTAGCTTACACTTAGGCTTGCATCTAGGTGAGCCACATCATTAATCATACATTTCCAAACATTAATCATACTAGTCCCATTGGACGACAACATCTTTAATTATCATAGGCATCATGCCACAGCAATGTACATGGGCCGACGAGGCCAACAAAATGATATACAAAAATATAGGCCGACAAGGCCAGACATGACTAACCACATACACGTGACTACGAGCCTCTAAGAGTATAACATATCACATGAGCGGGACAGGACCCCGCTATGCCCATAATCATATACACAAAAGAATAAGTACCCAAAAGCTTTGGCTCCGAATGAGATGGAGCTCTGCTATGCAATCTCTGAATAAGCAACTATGAGTCCAGTCTGTCTCCCTGTGCACCTGCGGGCATGACGCAGCGTCCACAAACAAAAGGACGTCAGTACGAAGAATGTACTGAGTATGTAAAGCATGATCAACATCAATATAGAAGCATAATAGACAACATATGCAGTAACATAGGAGGGGAGACAACAATATCATCATCATGGCACTTACTTGCTTTCCATAAGGGCATTCCGTTTCTATTGTGTATCTGTATACATACATCCACATCCGTACTTAATTACTCTCATAATCATTTACATCTCATATACATAACATATTCACATATATACCTACATATACATAACATGCCCGACCATGAAGGTTCGGTGTTTCATACATACTTGGCCAACCAAGGCTCAAGGTCATACATACCTGGCCCTACTAAGGCATCAGGGTTATCCGTACCATCTGTAGAGGTGTGCGCGCGTTACGTAATCATATACATACTTTATACATATTCATATACATATATTCTTACCCGGCATCATAAGCTCGGGGTTATATTATAGCCCTTCATAGGCACACGAACATATGATAGCTCATAAGCATCTCTAGCATCATTTCTATCGTCATCATTATCGTTACATCTATGTCATAGGCTTACTAGCTCAGAAGGTCAATCATTTGAAGGAATCGTAGACTTATAGAGGATTTAGACTTTTGGCCAAAGAACCATGCCTTATGAAAGAAGGGTTAGCCTTACATACCTTTTCCGTCGAACTATTCTACACTTGCACGTACTCCTTCGATTCTCACGTTTCTACCTTCATTAAGGTCATACTATCATTAGAATAGATAACTAGCATATATGGATAACGCTAGAGAAAATCGGACAGCAGCTCCTTTATTTATACGACATTCCTCCATATCATAATTCAATTCCCAAACGTCAACAATACATTCACGATATCATAACAATAACCATTAATAACCTACATTATCCACATTCTCAATTCACTTCCATTCATCCATATTCATGGTCACAACACCCAACTTCGTCCGTTCATTTACAAAGTCTATTTCATAGTCTTAACGTCATTTATAACGCATTCATATCACAACACAACAACAATCGTAATTCAATTCAAACTATTTCTCAAACACGTCACTATTCATCATTCATAACCCATTTTGATATTCTCTTCTAATGACCAAGCATTTCAACTTTAAAATACCTCAAACAACATGTAAATATCATGAATCTTACCTTAGAAGTTGTAGGAACAAGCCTTAGTTGATAATACTCCACTTGAGCAAAAAAACTAGTTTTCCTCCATTTGGTTTTCTTGACTTTAGATGATTTTTGATGGGTTCTTACCCTTGATTCACATGCTTAATGTTGTTGATGGCTTATAATCTTTGAAAACTTGTAAAATAAATGTAGAGAGATGTTTTTAGAGAGAAGGGGTGTCAAAGGAAATGAAATGAAATCAACTTAGTCCCTTACATTTATTGAGCAAAAGCTGCCCCGACCAAATATATGGACCAACATACGGTCCGTATAAAATCTACGGACCGTATGTCCTGGTCGTATGTTTGGTCCAGAGAGTTTGGCCAAGCTGGGTTGGTTATACGGTCCAGACATACGGACCGTATAAATTATACGGCCAGTATGTTTGGCCGTATAATCCCCAGTGATTCCGAACTTCGATCCGTTGTTTCGTTTGGTCTCCAATCCTCATGGAACCTTCGTAACACTTGTCCAACACTTCAATACCAATCTAAGGGACGTTATCCCTCTCCTCCAAGACGTCATTAGGTCCTTGCTAACTCGTTACTCGTAATTCCTTCCCGATACTTATCAAATACTTTGCCTTATCTTAGCCAACTTTCTCGCCTAACATCGGATGCCTTTGAAACTTCACTTAGGGTCATCAAACATCATTTCTTACTCATGAACCTATCGTATACTCGTACTCCTTACTAGTTCATTCGCTTGCGTACCAACGGAAAATTTTCCGAGGTGTAACAAGAACTTTATCTCATAACATAATTACCTAGTACTTGATCTTAACAGCATGACAAAAATCGCATTCTACGCACCTTATCTTGGCTACATGATACTGTGATCCTCTGACATAATCTCCTTAACACCTATCAACTTACGAAACACATAGTCTATATCGATACCTTATCGCACGATCTCCCTCTTAGTTCAAAAGCTGATCTTTAAAGCCTGTGGATCCCTTGAGTTAGCGATAAGTGGTCATCTAGTGATTTCGCTAATTTCCTCTAACATACTGACGACTCATTTCTTTGACTTACTTCAAGCAAGTCTTACTTACTGGGAAAACTGGATTACTTAAATGAACGGGTTTCTAATGTACATAATTGACATACTAGCTTTGTTAGTCTTGGGGAAAACTCTTTTCTGATAACTCTTAAAGACTTTCTTCTGTAGCTTGCTCTCTTACTGCTTAGATAATTTTCTTCTTTCACTAATTTCTATACCTCAAATTTAACTTAAACCCTTTGGATTCTAACACGTCTTCGGTTTATTCAGACAGTTACCTTAGTAATGCTAACTTGACTAAGTAACTCAAATCGTACTTCTACTAACTCTGCTAAAAATTTCTAATTCATTGTATCTATTCAAACTTACTCACTATGCTTCTGTTAACCACTTGCTAGCATCATATTCTCTAATTCTTCTCTGAGTACTAAAGTGAAGCATAAGGTTATTTCTAACTTTTCCTCGTTATCTGACTCTATTCTGGGGTTGTATACTATCTTTCTGAACTATAGACATGAATCACACTTAGAAAACTTCATCTGTCTCAAACAAGGAATTGGAACAACTAACCCCAAACTCCCTATACACTTTCAAATTATATCATACTATACACATCAGGGATAAATACTTAATAACATAACCTAAGAGGGAATTTTCATATCTTTTATCTCATAGTAATATCTGCTTCTTGTAGTAACTTACTAATGTCATACTCTCTAGGTCTAATCTGAATAAGCTGAAATAATTTGAAACTAATACTACAAAAAAATCAATATCGTCTGCTCATAGTTTTCTTATCGCATCAGTCCCTTCCTAGTAATGTGCATAGATCATATGGCAAAAATATATATATCCTTGAAAAAGTCGAGACTTTCTAGTATTACAAGTGATTGTCTCTTAGGCTATTCCCCTGCTCAAAACTACCGTGGGAAATTTATGCCTGTTATGGTTAACTTCGTAACATGCTATCTCGTGGGGTCTTAAATATGAACCATCACCCTTATACTATAGCTTCATGGTCAAAGAGTCCATATAAACTTACCCTATAGGGTATATAACCTACGTGTGCTATCATACCGAAATTTGTCTTTCCAATGGTACTAAAACCTGATAAACACACCATGCACTATTTGGCAAGTCTTGGGTCTTGAATTTCCTTCTTGCCGCTTACACATTTGATACGTTCAGAATTTGATGGAAAAAGAATGTTACTTACTGCTCTAAGCTTCATGGCACGAATTAGAATAATTCCTGATAACTCCATCTGAAAGAAACACATCGATAATGATTAGATTTATATCTTTCTCATCCATTGACACATGGCGTATTCGGTAGAATGGGAAACAACACACGAGTCTGAGTGATTTCTGAGAACATAGCTCTATTGCACAATCTAGAGTTGAAAGAAGTGAGACAAACTTAAATGTCTTGGTGGTCAGCTGTTTATATGTGTGGCGCGCACAAACATATAAAAGTGACTCCACTAGACACGGTTTCATAGACTCCCTAAGACACTTGAACCTAGGCTCTGATACCAAGCTTTGTCGCGCCCTGAACCATAGCTTGGGCGAAACACGGCACTCGGTGCCTTAGTGCATGTGACCGAGCGAATCACATGGCTTGCTGAATCATCATGAGGCATAACATGAGCGGAATATATCGTGAATGCATGATGAGCCTTTATAAAATGTAGTAAGTCATAATACTTAATAAAAATACTTGTTTAAACATGAGTGCGAAAATAACATGAATTAGCCAAAATGCCTATACGACTCCGAATGTCTGACAGAACATAACTGACTTGTCTAGTCTATGAAACCTCTAACATAAGTCTGAACATGGAAAACATACTCGCTGGGACAAGGCCCCCAGCATACCTTAGATGCATAACTAATCATAAAACACAAGTTAGACTAAACCCCGAATGAGATGGGGCTCACCAATAAGCTGATACGAATGCTGTCCTACTGAGCAGATGTGTCGTCCTGTATATCAGTACCTGCATCGTGAAATGCAGGCCCCCCAGGCAATAGAAAGGGGACGTCAGCACTTTGAATGTACTGCTATGTAAAGCAACTGAATGAAATAACATGGGACATAAAACAATAATGATAGGAACTGAAACCTGGTCATGAACATGAGTACATATATTTATATATAACATGGTAAAAATATCATAGGTAGGGAGAGCAATAACTTATAACCGATCCATGGTCTGGTGCTTGCGTCTCACCAGCAGAACACTCAGTCCTTGCCAGGGAACATGAGATTTAATAAAATATGAAAGGATCCAGTCATTATGAGAGATCGTCCGGGACATGGGTGGAGCGATCCTCATCCTACGGTGGCTACGTAGTTTCAGGCTATCTGAAGCCCTCCTCAGTAATTAAAACAACTCCCAAAAACATAAACATGTAAAATAAGTGGCACTTGCTGCCCATGGTTTTCATGAATATAACTTGCTTGTACATGGATATCATGAATTATAGCTTGCTTGCATGAACTTATAAAACATGTATAGTATTTTCTTGAAAATAGCATAATATATCATAAACTAGAATGCATGAACCCATGGAATGGGATATATGGGTTTTTCACAGATTACGGACAGATTCTTAACAATCATAAAGAAATATTAAGAACTCAATGATGGAATTATAACAATTCATACATAATATAATCATGGACATGGACCTAGGGTTATCATGAGCATGGTATAGAAAACCTAGTTTTCGTAAAGAATAATAATTTATGGATTATGAGGCGTAGGAAAGAACAATGATGTTCCTACA
The DNA here is from genome assembly GCF_019175385.1 of Lycium barbarum. Lineage (NCBI taxonomy): Eukaryota > Viridiplantae > Streptophyta > Magnoliopsida > Solanales > Solanaceae > Lycium > Lycium barbarum. The sequence continues at coordinate 28,670,472 of NC_083340.1, forward strand.
CTTAGATAGTAACTCTACATACCTTAGTCGCTCCAAAACTTGAATTAAAGACTTAAGCTTTGAAGAAGATTTCCAAAATCTTGAATCTTGAACCTTGAGATGGGTTTTCTTGAAAACCCTAGTTTTGGAATGATGATTTCTTGTTTAGATTACAAGGATATATATTAAAATTGACTTGGAATAATTAGAGTAGGCTTACCTTGGTGTTCTTGATGATGGAAGAGGGTAGGAGGTCGTTCTAGGGTTTGAAGGAATGAAAAATAATGATTTGAACTGATATGGACGAATATATATTGTTCTGGAAAATTAAATTTTACGCCTAGCAAAATACTGGCCGTATTTTGAAAGACGGGCCATATTTTGAAATACGGTCCGTATTCCGTGTGGACTGCAATGCGTCTCTTCAGTAAAATGGTCATTACTCTTTGCACAGATGTCCGTTTGATCCCCATAATATACCGTTGGAAAGGTATTTCAAAGATCTACAACTTTTATCTAGGAAGTTTTCCGAAATTCCAAATATGTTTTGAAATACGAGCCGTATTTTGAAATACGGTCCGTATTTAACAATGTAGCCTCCAAATGTCAAATTCCAGAATGCTCAGAAATCTTTGGTACAAGTTTACAACGTGAAATACAACCCGTATACTGAAATACGGTCACTGCTCATGGGCGTAAACCCCCATCTTACAACTGAACAGGGAAATTCCAAATTTCCACATTCTTTATCTGGTTTTCTAAGTCTAGGATCATGGTCAAAGCTTAGGTTAAAGGTACCGGGTGTTACAGTAACTTCCCCTTAGCATTTTGAACACATCAGTTCTTATGAGCTTGCCAATTGAGTGCGGGATGAGCTACAGTTTCTTTAGTTAGCATTGCTTTTTATTTGTTTTAGTTTGAACTTTACTTGAGTTATCGTATACTAGATATTTTTATGCTATACAACTTATTGGATCATTCAAACTTCTAAGTAAAACCTAAAATACTATGTTAAAAGATAGGAACCATGAAAAAGTTTAAGAAATATTTATAAATTGTATTATAATTAACAAATATTTTTATGTATAACATTTTCTTAAAAAGTTTATACATGTAATATTGGGTTGATTTGATTTCAATTGGACTTTTTTAATTAACATCAAACCAAACTAACTATCACCGAGTTTTTTTCTTCACTAGCACACCAAACCATTAATCGATTATTTTTATTGGACTTGAATTGTTTATTTGGTTTAGTTTATCGATTTTCTTTGTACACCCTAAATATACCTATATAATAATTCAGGATTATCAGGGCTTGCATGATGTTTGTGCGAGGAATCAATTCTCGACATGTTGAAGCAACTTGTATCTTTTGTAATCAGTGGCTTCCCTATTTTTTACACCTCCAGTTTACTTTAGAAAACTAGGGGAAATGGCCCGTGCCATATTATAAAAATTGAAACTATTAATATATCTTTGTCAAAATAAATATCAAGATAACAATATGCACAGCCTAATCTATATTTAATATTGAAAGCACGATTGGTTTTAGAAATGTTGATTAAATATTTTGTTGATTGAATATTTTGCCTTTTATTAGTACTTTATATAGTTACTTAATGATTACCTTTTTTTATATATTAGAAAGGATGGTTTCAACATGCATACTTAATAATTACCCTTAAGATTAGAAGAAACTAATAAATCTCTCTTAATTTGCGATTGAACAAGAAAAAAGAAAAACTTATTTTTAGTACAAGGGACAATTAAGAAGAAAGAAAAGGAATATATGAAATTTAGTTACTTTTAGTAATTAATTATAATTAACTAATATGAATTATAACCTCATTAAGTTACTTAACTATACTTAATGATTACCCTTAAGATTAGAAGAACCTAACCTCTCTTGATTTGCTAAAATGAACAAGTAAAAAGAAAAACTTATTTTTAGTATAAGGGACAATTAAGAAGAAAGAAAAGGAATATATAATATTTAGTTGCTTTTAGTATTTAATCATGATTAAGTAATATGAATTATAACCTCATTAAGTTAATTAACTATATTAAATTTACACAATTTGATATAAACTTGGATATAGATGGTAAGCATTTACTCTTTTTTTTTCATAGTATTTACCCTTCACCAAATTTTTTCATATACGGAGGAAATTATTTACCCTTCATTAGATTCAAAGAAACTAAATAAATATGACATTATCACAGGTCTTACGTTCGTTCGTACGTGTCAATTTGAAAGTTATATGAGCCCACGCATATTCAATGACATTTCAATGTAGGGCATGATCTGTAATTTAATAGGAAATGTTGGACTTTTTTTAAGAGATATTCATAAGGTCCAAATAACTAAGCAAAACTGATCTGCAAAATTGTTTCGAAGACTAATACACGTAGATAGCTAATAGGTAAATATCGGAATTGCCCTTAATTTCAATTACATTGACTTTAAGCATAAATGTTGAAACCATGCTTTCTCATATATAGAATAATCTAAATTCTGATCAACTTTAGCTCATGCATTAAAAAACTAAGTGAATGCATCCTTTGCCAAGTACCAAGTGATACACGTTATATTAGGTCGTGAAAATCAATTTTACGGCTCACAAACATTTTTTATATAGATAATCCTTCTCACATAAGATCAATAAATAAATATAAAGATTTCTGCAGGGTGAATTTTTTCTACTTAAATTTTAAGTATTTGTAGAAAATCAATCTTCGATGGTCACAATTGTTGAAGAAATAAATAAATACATATCTCTAATAACTTAAATTTTTAGATGAAATTATCACACAATTCAACATGATATCAGAACATGCGGAGATCGCACATGAGGAGGCGTTTTAAAGACATAATTTAATAAATAAACTTCTAAATGAGATAGTCACTCACCTGAACAATAAAGTAACTCGTTGCATCGATAACAATTGGAGACCGGTCAATTTACTAGTTTGACATGGTCTTAAAAGAAGAACTAATGACAAGTAATTGAACATGAAATTTTTACGTTATTAACCACCGAAAGATAATGGCGATTTCTTATTTTGCCCATGTTTTAATAACGATTTCAAAGTTAAGCTTCCAGACAAATTATTCATATCGAATATGTCTGTGTAGGTCAATTTAGTATGAGAAAAAAAATTGGCATTCCAAGTGTGAAAAACATATCTGAGTGTATCAGAGTGAGTATAATTTGATCAAATATGTCAAAAACTCTTTTACTCCAAACATGGTTCGTAATTGTTCTGGGCTAGCACCAAAATACTTAGAAATATGGAAAATGTTTAGCCATGTTATCAAAAAATTGTGCCTTGTAAACATTGATGGTTTCAATAAAAGCAAATTAAAATGGAAGCCGACAATAACGTTTATAATACTTCCTCCCACTCCAAAAGCAGAAATTTGTACTCTTTAGATGCTTTGGTTTTGTATTCTAGTTAACGTACTTTGGATTATAATTATTCATTCATGTCGATACAAATTTCTATTAGTTGGACTCTTCACTCTTGTTAGTTGCTAATTATAAAATCAGTATAAAATTCAAAATTGAATACCAAAATGATTGCCAAGGGTGAAGGTACGGATAAGATTAGGAACAAATATTATATTGGCTTTCTACCTTACAATTTGAAAAGTTCTTTTTCACATACACAGAGTACTAACTAAAATTAGAAAAATTAACCAAAATAACTGTCTATTAGAACGTTTAAAGCAAAAATAATTGATAAATATATAATATATGAATAATTCATGTATAATTATTTATAATTTATTTATACCAGGTAGAGAAAAAGTGACCGGTAAATCCGACCGGCTATTATATAAAAATCTCAATTAATTAATCTCTCTGCCCCCACCCCGCCCCCTACTCACCCCCACCCCTTATCCATTTCCTTTTCCTAATTTAAATGTTGTCCTCCTTTGCAAATAAGAAAAAGAGAACAATAATTAAATTAAGTATATCTATAGTAGATTTTTAAAGGCTTATGCAATATATGAAGCTTACCTCGCCGCTACAAGCTTATTAAACCACAGTTTGTCCCAAGTCCAGACAGACAGAGGAGGAGGAGGGTGGGTAGTCGTGGCAGGTTAAAAACTAACAGAAAAATAGTGTCAGTTTTGATAAATTTTCTAAGTGTATACAATGATACAAAGGATTCATATAGGGAAGCTCAGCTAACTCGGAAATGAGATGTTTGATCAATCGATCAATAAACACGATGCCAGACAAGTTTATATCTATTCAATTCGTTAATTCACTTAATTGTTACACAAAAGCGTTGATGTTAATTCAATTCTATCCTCTTATTATTTTCATTTGCCAAAATTACTTTTCAATGAATTGTATTTTCATTTAATTAGTTTCGCTTAGATAAAAGACTTTTCTACAAAAATTGGAATACTCGATTCCAATTCTCTACACCCTCTTCAATCCTCCGCATATTCTACCGTTGAATATTGAATCTCAACATGCAATGCTACTAGCTAGTTTTAAGGAAATTAAACTAAAATTGGAGCTATTTCTTGGGTTTCTCTTAGACAAGCAAATTGAATTGGAAGAAGATTGGTGAGTAATGGATGAATTTGTGAATAGTAGTTCCTTATATATGAATTATCTCTGTAACTTGCTATATAATTGATTCAATTCATCATATTGTACATTTGTACCTAGGTTTTTGGAAATTGTACAAGACCGGGTACATCTTTTGCAAGACTTATAACTTACATGAAAACTAAATGTTTTCTAAGGAGAATATCGATAGAACTGATTTACCGAACAAAAGATTATATTGATGCAATACTTCCTTTAACTTTACAAGTCATGACCAAAAAAACCTTTACTAGTCAGGACAAGTATTTGCATAAATTGGTGTGGCAGATGCTTGATCGTAGTTATGATCATTAGGTAGCAACCGAAGGATCATTACATATCATTAAAAACACTAAAGATAACATATTTGCATATAGAAAGGTTGATAGTCTAGAAGCAATTGTTTACTCAGATGCTAATTTTGGCAGGTGCAAAGATGGAACATAAATCCACAACTAATTACATTTTCGCACTTGCTAGTAGTGTCTTTTTATTTTATTTTAAGATTTTTTTTTTGCTAAGCAGACGTTCACGTCATAGACAATGTATACTCAGTCTTAGCTTGTAACTGAGTTATTCACTTGATATAGAGGCCTATTCTAATATGTAAATTGTAATGATGTCAGTGCAGCTGTGTTCTTTTTTTAAAACAATAAACTGAGTAATGTCACCAATCTCGTGCAAATCAAGTTTTTGACAGTCAACAATCTGTTGAAACAAGGAAACAACATATCCTTTACTGTCAAAAACTTGATTTTACGTTCACAATATAAGAACAGATGTATAGATATTATTTAAGCACTACAAAAGTAGCAAACTTGCAGGAACAAACTTCAGGGAACCAGTCTTAAACAAGTAGCATATGATACATCACACACCACAGAGGAAAGAAAAAACTGGACTTTAGTGAGTTGCTAGCATGCTCTTCATGTAATAACAATACTACAAGGGAGAAATTGTCAAGCTCTTTCTCACTAATTTTAAAATTTCCACCCTAAACTACAGCTAAACATGAATCAAATGATGGATAATTAACTTCATTCTCAAACCAGAATGAGATATGTTGCTGGCAGCAGGTGGATAGCAGGATGCATCGGCTCCTGAAAAAAGGGAATGGAAGGGCAACCAAGGGCCGAAGTATAGCCAGGATTTCAACTTTAAAGGTTCTTGAATTAGAAGACGATTTCAGGTACTAATAATTGGGTCCTAAATTTAAAATGTGTACATATTTAATGAATTTCTTAGCAAAAAATACATTATTTGAGCAAAAGCTACTGAGTTCGGCCAAACATGTACATAGGCTTCTACCTCCGCCCCTGCCCACAAGTTGTGGCCTAGTAGTCAATAAAGAGGATTGATAACCATAAATTCTCCGGTTTAAATCCGAGCAGAGGCAAAAAACTATTAGGTGATTTCTTCTCATGCCCAAGTTTGGTGGGATAGAGTTGTCGGCTGTGGGAAGTAATAGATACGTTCTAAATTATTAATTGAAATACGCACAAGCTAGCCCGAATACTACGGTTATAAAAACAAGGAAAAGGGAGGCATGATATTCTGATTTTATAACCTCCTTCATTCTTTTTGGACATAATATTCTGATACTGTAGCTCTTATTTTTGTCTTACCACAAAATGGTTGACAGTTGATAAAACCATGGAGATTCATGTCCACAACGCTTCAACAAACATTAAATTGAGAAGCCTCTGCAATGAACCAATTTATCTTTCCCCTTGCTAATAGAATTGTCTTAACTGATTTCCTGCTAAATTGGTTAATGATACATATCAAAGATCTATCCTAATCATCAGCTAAATCTAGTAGAGAACACAATTAAGTCTTGCTTGGAAGACACCTAATAACTTGGTGCACTAGTCATAATCAAAGGCTGTATCAAAAAATAATTTACAAGTGGACTGTCAGGATACCTTAATGTTCTTATAACAAATCATATTATGGAAATATGTGGCAATCAAAGCACCAATCTGTCCAGTTATATTAATATCTGTACCCCCTACCACCTTAAACTGCAGAGTAAGCACTGAAAGAGATCTGTTGTATGTATGTGTAGTTGTATACAAACACGCACACACTCGGACACTCAAACATACATTATAATAGGGGGGTGCATAAAAACCAAAAAATGAAAAAAAACCCGATCGAACTAATTCGGTTTTTCGGTAGAATGAAGCTATTAGTTTGTATGTTTGCTTGTAACTGCTGTTCTAAATCAGGAAGAGTTGATTGCACTCTGTTTAACTGATGGAGTTAAACCAGTCTCCTCTTCTAAGTTGCAAGATTGGGTGGATCTACTCCAGCTGGCCTATGTAGCTTTTTCATATGTTTTCCAAAAAAATATGCTTGCTAATTTACCACTCCATATTCTAACAGATAGCCCAATATACACAAACCTATTACTAAAAATGAAGAATAAAAAGATTAACAACGATTCAAACTTCATTCTGCTGCTATATGTTTACAAACAACTCTTTTCATCTCGAAGTAACAAAAAAGGAATTATTTATTCAAATGCCAATTTGACTAATTTCTAAAATAACAAAGCTTACAAAATGTGAGATTATTCGAGTTTATTTAATTCTACAAATTCTATATTGGACATCAGTGATCCCGCTCTCACTAACACATATTCAATCTCATTGTTCACTGCCCACAGAGCAACTTGGGTGCAAGATAACATACGAAAATCTGAAATATAAATTCAAATTATTCTAATCACAAAAAAAGTCTCTTATTTGATCTTAGAGCAATCAACATTTGCATTAATCTTGAAAGGAACATTGGCCTTACAAATTCCAGGGATTTTAGCAGCACGGCTGATTTGCTGTCCAGTAGCACTTGAAGCAACACTCTTCACGCATTTGCAAGCGCTCTGGCGGTCAGCTGTGGTACGCGCAGCTCTAAGGAGAGATTTAATCCCATTGCAGCATTCTGATGGCACGCTAGGTCCACCACCTAACACATAGCCAAGACATGGTTCAAGGTCGTTATAAACTGTGTTGCACGTGACCGTTGCATCCTCAGCAGCCGTAGATGCAGCCGTGGTGGTGGTGGTCACGGCCACCGCTATGCAGACGAGAAGCAAAGGAAGTAGTTGCTTGTTTAGCATTGTGGAGATGGCCAGGGATGTGTGATTTCTCTTATCAATGTATAGAGATATTTATAAAAACAAGGTATGATAATTGATTAGTTTATGTTGGTCCATATCAAGACACCAAAGTATTTTGGCCTCATCTCTTCTCTCTGCCCCACCCTCCATCCTTCACATTCCTCACCTTGCCGCCGCCCCCCCCCCCCCCCCCCCCCACCAGATGGAACCAAACTAATAGCAATTATGTTCTTTGGTAAAAAATAAATATCAATCATGTTCACATTAAATATGTTAAAGTACGAAGGTAGTTGAGGTAATAGATTTCACACTAGAATGTTCAATTTTCCAATTGAGCCCATTCTTCTCCCTACCCTTCCTGCTACCTACCAATGTTTTCTCCTTTTCTCTCGTCTTATTCACGAATCTACCTCCATAACTTAAATGAAAAAAAAAATCTATAAAGGAAATTAAGTTTGAAAATCAGGGTAGAATGTCCTTTGTTTGACTGGTAGTTTGGCTCCCTCCTAGTCAAACAAAACAGGACGACCGGAAGATAGTAAATACTGTAGTTCAGAATTGTCAAAGTTACAGCATTATTAAACATTGTTTCATTCACAAATCCTAACTATAGTTCCCCCAAATAATCCAATTCTACATACATTTCATTCTTATCAGACAGTTACGTTTCTGGAAAATAGGAGAATAGGACACTGAAGGTTTCTCACATTTTTTTTTTCGTTCTCTTTACTAACTTTTTTGGACCCATATGCCACATGAAATTATTTTATTTCGTCATTTTTGCCACGTCATCACAAGTGTAGTACACACATTTTATACTTTTAGCTGATTGTACGAAAAGTGTCCAATAGGTACATTTTTTAGGTGTTCAATCGGAATAAGCCCAAGTTAAAGTATTTAAGTGGAATATGTGGACAACTTTAAGGGGCGCCCAATGACCTAAGCCTAAATAAAACAGACCATGTGTTCAGGCTACATCAATTAATCCAAAATACAAAAAGTAGATGAAACTTGGTGACTCGAGTAGAGAAAAAGTGAACAGAGATGATTAAGAGTCCGTTTGGATTGACTTATAAGTTGCTTATAAGCTGTTTTTAGCTTTTTTGAGTGTTTGGCTGGCTAGCTTAAAGTCATTTTATGCTTAAAATAAGCCCAAAAAATTAATTGGGCCCATTTGGCTTAGCTTATCTAAAGCAGCTTATAAGTTGTTTCCAACTTATAATCTGCTTTTTTTAAGCCCATCCAAACAGGCTCTAATACTACTTTAATTATTGAAACACTCGAGATATAGAGAAAGCAAGGGCCATGGATCAGTTAGATGGTAGACTTTTATTAAGGGCATTTTACGTAAATGACTAAGGTTTAGGGGTTTAAAATTGAGAATAGCTACATTTTCAATATTTACATGGCATAGTTATTTTTATTTTTTTTTGGTTGTATTCATTTTTTTTTTTTGCTGTATTCATGAATACAACAAAAAAAATTTCCACCATATTCATGAAATGACTATCTGTATTCATGAATACAACGAGTAAAACTGAATACATAAAAACATAGATACACCAAAAATTAACAAATACAGAAATATGAATAAAATCTAAAAATTAACAAAAAAAAGCTCAAAAAAAGTAAATACAATCGTCGTATTCGTGAATACAATAACACCAACCACTATAAAAGAAAAAGTGAATAGTGAATGAATTATTTAGTCTTATTACGTTGCATAAACTTGACCAAACATTGTCATGTGTCTTTTTTTTTTTTTTTTTTTTTTTTTTTTTGGTTTTTGTTTTTGTTTTTTGCTTACCACTTGACTTGATGTCTTTGCTCACTACTTTCTATTCAAACGGTTCCTTTTTGTTAGAAATCAATAAGAAATATGTCAAGTCAATTTGATTTCATACTAATATAGTAGTGTACGAATTATCCGATAAAGTTACAAATTAAGAGAATAAAATTTGTGAGGGTTTAATTCTCTGTCTCATCTTTGATGACTTGATTTTTTCTTCAAACTTTAGAATCCTCATGTGTACTTATTCTTAGTTAGATGCTATCACAACCCAAGATCGTTTAGTCGTGCTGACACCTACCATTTTCCACCTTGGTAGGGGAATCCTTCCCTTACCCAACATACAAACTATAAAAGGAAGACCAATGTAATTAATAATAAATCTCAATATCAATTAAAAGAAAGTAAGTGCGGAATACATATTCTACCCAAGGCATCTGGTCTAAGTCAGTACAAGAGCTACTAATAAACACATAGGTCTGAATATATAATAAGAACTATCTGAATGTTGCCATACAAGACTCATAACATCAAAGGAATACTGTCTGAAAGTAGATGACAAGTATACGAAAAATGGAAACTCGGGCTGCAGATCTAGCAATAGCTCACCCTAAGTCTCCAACAACATCGTCTCAGGGAAACACTCTCGAGAATCAGAAATACAACCTGTCACACACTCTACACCCCGAAAAGGAGTGTAACAAGGTAGCATTAGTACAAACAACACGTATTGAGTAGGCATCATAGGCCGACAACAGTTAGCTCACATATATAAAGGAAGAGACTGAAGAATAGACATGCTCGCAATCAAGTATCACAACACAGTCCAAGAATAAGAACTCAAGTACAGAAGGATCAAATAGCCCAATCATAGACTATGGTGAAGCACCTAAACAACTATGGTGAAGCACCTAAACACAAGTCTGCCAAGTTTTCCACGATTACTCATAATAACCACAAACACCAGTACAACCAACAATAGATCTCCGTAACCTCGAGTCATAGCCTAGGAGAAAGTCTCTAATCCTCGAATCCATCAACCCCCAAGTATGTATTAATTAGGCACACAACTACTCAAGTCAATAATCAACCAAGAAAATTCACTGCGGAAACGTCCTACAAGAAAGTATAGAAATGGCAACAAAAAAATATAATATTTGGCAGCAACTTAGTTTTATTGTTGGCAAATGAACCTTTTTATTGCCAAAGAATTTAATTTTGTTGTCATAGTATTGATTATTGTTGCAAAAAGTACTTTTGGCAACATAAAGAAAGTTGTTGAGCGTTGTTGCAATAATAGTCGTTGGGAAAAGTATATTGTAACGACCTGTTTGGTCGTTTAGCACTTTTGGACTCTTTTCGCTAAAATACTCTTTCCGTAGTTTTAAAAAGTATTCTTGACTTGCGAGAATTGGCGGTACTTTTGAAATATATTTATTTAATGAGTATGAATAGTTTATTCATAGGAATATTATTTGCACCCATACAAGGAATAAGTTGGTAAATAAAGTATTTGACGGAGTGATAAAAAATTTTTTATAAGTACCCAAAGTGGTAAAGTGAATAAGTGATTAAGTTTATGTAATAAGACCGATAGTTTTTTTTTTTTTTATAGTGGATCTTTGAGTAATTTTTGAATTTTAGAGTTTAACTATTTTATGGGTTCATATAATTACGTGTGCCTTGATAATATTTATAGGTGTAGTACCTGAATGCAAGTAGATAATTTATGTAGAAGTATAAATTAAACATATCCTTAAATTAAACATATCTTATGTGAAGGTGCACTAGCAGTAACTTTACATTGGGTTGTACTCCGCTTTTCCTAATAATTACGTGTGGACTTTTATTTTAGACTAGGTGAATGTTTAATGGGCCCCAAGCAATGCCTATTTTCAAGGAAGAGAACATAGCACGTAAATAGACTAGAAAGGCATTATTCTTTCATGCACTCAAACCAAACACAATCCCTAATCATCTAAGTGACGGCAATAACTGAAGGGTCATTTTCCCCGTGAATCAAACCCTGCAGTGGCAGGTAATCCCTTTTACAATTGGTCCTTTCACTTAAATAAATTAATGACTATTCACAAATGATGAGTGCCACTACTTGAGTTGTGAGACAGAGATATGGCCACTGTTAATTTGACTTTGCGGGAGTGAATTGACAAATGGAAGGGGGTCTCCTTTATTACGAAAACAAATTTTCCGTTTAGCCAAAAAGATCAATTAGGTCCCTTTTCATTTTAAGATAAATAAAATACATTTGAAAATTGTGTTTGGCTAGGGTATTGTTTGCTCAGGAACTGCATTTAATGTGCAAAGTGTGATTAATAAACTTAAGGGGTAATAATGGGCATATGATGATCTAATCATTGAGCATTAATACTAAATGATGCAAGTCATATTATGTGATTTGTCATTATTGTAACAGAACAATGGTTATCTCATCTTTCACTCCTTACTCTACTGCCAAGATACGTTAATTTTTTTTTTTTTTTTGTATCCGAATATCCCCAGGTTTAATTTATTTACAATATATTAGATAAGTTTGCGTTGTTCCTAACTAATGCAACATATAAAGATTGAAATTGACGAATTGCTTTGGATATATAACCCTAAGGTAAAATTCCAGTTTTGCCCCCGGGGCTCGGATTTGACTTTGCGGTTCACTTCTGACTCTGAAGTTAAAGCATAGCAATATGGGTGTATTTAGACTCGTAAATTAATATAGATCGCATATTTGATAGACTTCGATCGTCCAGAGGCTCTCCGCAAAGGGAAGGCGTTGGCTTGATCGTTTGTGGCACCTGTTCGGCATTGAGGTAGGTTATGGTCTACTTTAGTTAGACTCTGATTAGAGAATCATATGTAGTTGTAGAAAGTGACGGGGATAGCATGATAGGCCTTCGGGCATGAAGGGGAGGTGAATTCTAATTAGGTTGGTTCTGTCGGCTGTTATGTGGGCTTGTCGCCAAATGTGTTATTTTCTGTGATTATCATCTGTTGTATCTCCGTCACATACTAGCTCACTCAACACATGAAAAGGAATGGTAATATTGATAATTGAACAGTGGACAGTAATATGACTTGTACTTATTGATTTTATATTGGTGGTACTGTGGAGACTGATATCATACATGACATGTTTTCCATATTATTGTTGTGATGATTGGTGATGTGAGTGATTGAGAGACTCTGAGGTCTTTGCTGGAGATTGAGATTGACAGAGAGACTCTGAAGTCTTCGCCGGAGATTGATAGTGATTGATAGCCTCTGAGGTTTCTGCCGGAGAGCACGAGTGGTACATGGACTTCGCGGGTTCCCCATAGGTCATGGCTTTGAGGCACTGCCCTTAGCATGTGTGTACGAGAGTGGAGTGAGAAAGGTGACTGTTGCATTGCATTGCTCTCATCCACTCATACATTTGACTGATCATTTGGTGAACTATATTTATCTTGGTTGATTTCATGATTCCTTTACACTTTACTCGTATACGATACGTGACCATACCTGTTTGCTCTATGTGCTGCTTGTTAGTTTCCACTTCTTCATGCGTTATCTAATCATTGTCGGCCTATGATGCTTACCGGTACTAGTGTTGTACTGATACTACTCTTGCTGCAGTTTTTGTTGAGTGCAGAGTACGATCCAGGCTCCAATTCTATGCCCCGTGGCTGATACGCAAGGGTGATATCATTCGGTCATTCAGGGTGAGCTACTTGGTCATCCGTGGCCCCTGAAAGACCCTCTTATTTAATTTTTTTTTTACAGACAGTATGTAGCCTTCGGGTATTTTCAGACTTTTATCCTAGACTATGCTTAACGCTCTTGTACCCTTTGACCAGATTTTGGGGTTGTCGTGACATTTCTAGTTATGATAAGTATTTAAGACTTGATGATAAGTATTTAAGACTTGATAACTTCTTCTTATTTAATTTTCCGCTTATTTAACTTGTTATTAGTAATGTGGTTCGCCTACTCGGAGGGATACTGTAGGTGCCACCACGACTCGCGAATTGGGTTGTGACAAATTGGTATCAGAGCTTCTAGGTTAATTGGTCTAATGAGTATAAGAGCAATGTCTAGTAGAATCTTGCGGATTGGTACGTAGACGTCCGTACCCATCCTCGAGAAGTTATAGGACATTTAGGAAACACTCCACTTCTTTCTCTCTTTTCGTGCTAGTTCAATCCGATTGGTATCTGGTTCATTCTTTTCGTGCGAGATTGTTCAGATTGGTATCTTAACCTCGTTTCTATGTTCTCTCACTGATGTTGAGGACGCGATCGACCGCTATTGGAGGCCAGGAGCCTGCACCCTGCACCTACACCGGTATCCATACTCGTTGCCCGAGCAGCTGTCGGTGGGCGAGGCAGGGGACGTGGAAGGGGCAGAAGCCGTGCAGCTATTCCAGGTAGGGACCAAGCATCAACACCTACTCAGGACCCTAACAGAGAGTTGACTCCAGAGCTTGATGACATTCCGGAGGAGGAGATTGGGGCTGCTGAGGCACAGCCTGGGGTCGCTGCTACTGCTGATTTTCAGGAGGTTGTGTTTCGAGTGTTGGGGTACTTTGATAGTTTAGCTCATGCGGGCATGATTCCAATTACTCCAGATGGATCGCAGACTAGAGTGGGAGGTTAAACTACCGATGCTAGGGTTGCTCCAGGATTTCGCACATCAAGGGTATTACCGGCAGCAGCAGTGCTCCCCGTATTGATGCTACTCTAGCACCTGATTTTGCTCTAAGGCCTATGGATGGGCCAGTGTTGACCAGTGAGGAGCGAAAATTGTTCGAGGGGTTCACCTAAATGTTCCCTCTTTGGTTCTATGATACTCTCGGGGAGGATGCGTATGAGTTTATTGTTAGCTGCCATGAGATGCTTCATAAGTTGGGTGTAGTGAAGTCTCACGGGTTCGATTATGTTTCTTTCCAGTTAGTTGGGGATGCCAAACGGTGGTGGAGATCGTACATGGAGTGTCGACCAGCTGGGTCGCCACCTTTGACCTGGACACGTATCACAATATCACGAATAGATCACTTTCTTCCTCTGTACAAGACAATACCCAATAAATGAGAATCACGGTTTCACAATCACGATAAGACAACTCAACCTCAAGTCTTGTACCACGTACGGTGCGACAAGCCAGTTGATCACAATAAGGCAACAAGCTATAATCAAACAACAATAACAAGCTCAGCTCATATCAGAGTATCATGAAAGATGAGAATGAGTACAATGCATAATATCAATGAATATTGATAACTTATCAAATCAATCGTGCCACAGATGGACACATCTCGCGATATCAATAATAAGTCAAGTTCTTGCCTCTTAAAGATCGGGGCCCTCTATGACTTCCCCTTAGCATTTTGAACACATCAGTTCTTATGAGCTTGCCAATTGCGTGAGTGATGAGCTGCAGTTTCTTTAGTTAGCATTGCTTTTTATTTGTTTTAGGTTGAACTTTATTTGAGTTATCGTATACTAGATATTTATATGCTATACAACTTATTGGACCATTCAAAATTCTAAGCAAAACCTAAAATACTACGTTAAAAGATAGGAACCATGAAAAAGTTTAAGAAATATTTATAAATTGCATTATAATTAACATATATTTTTATGTATAACATTTTCTTAAAAAGTTTATACATGTAATATTGGATTGATTCGATTTCAATTGGACTTTTTTAATTAACACCAAATCAAACTAACTATCACCGAGTTTTTTTTCTTCACTAGCACACCAAACCATTAATCGATTATTTTTATTAGACTTGAATTGTTTATTTGGTTTAGTTTATCGATTTTCTTTGTACACCCTAAATATACCTATTTAATAATTCAGGATTATCAGGGCTTGCATGATGTTTGTGCTAGGAAGCAATTCTCGACATGTTGAAGCAACTTGCATCTTTTGTAATCAGTGGCTTCCCTATTTTTACACCTCCAGTTTACTTTAGAAAACTAGGGGGCAATGGCCCGTGCCAATATTATGAAAATTGAAACTATTAATATATCTTTGTCAAAATAAAATATCAAGATAACAATATGCACAACATAATCTATATTTAATATTGAAAACACGATTGGTTTTAGAAATGTTGATTGAATATTTTGTCTTTTATTAGTACTTTATATAGTTACTTAATGATTACCTTTTTCTATATATTAGAAATGATGGTTTCAACATACATACTTAATAATTACTCTTAAGATTAGAAGAAACTAATAAATCTCTCTTAATTTGCGATTGAACAAGAAAAAAGAAAAACTTATTTTTAGTATTAAGAAGAAAGAAAAGGAATATATGAAATTTAGTTACTTTTAGTAATTAGTCATAATTAACTAATATGAATTATAACCTCATTAAGTTACTTTACTATACTTAATGATTACCCTTAAGATTAGAAGAACCTAATCTCTCTTGATTTGCTAAAATGAACAAGTAAAAATAAAAACTTATTTTTAGTATAAGGGACAATTAAGAAGAAAGAAAAGGAATATATGACATTTAGTTACTTTTAGTATTTAATCATGATTAAGTAATATGAATTATAACCTCATTAAGTTAATTAACTATATTAAATTTACACAATTTGATATAAACATGGATATAGATGTTAAGAATTTACCCTTTTTTTTCATAGTATTTACCCTTCACCAATTTTTTTCATATACGGAGGAAATTATTTACCCTTCACCAGATTCAAAGAAACTAAATAAATATGACATTATCACAGGTCTTACGTTCGCACGTGTCAATTTGAATGTTATATGAGCCCACCCATATCCAATGACATTTCAATGTAGGGCATGATCTGTAATTTAATAGGAAATGTTGGACTTCTTTTAGAGACACTCATAAGGTCCAAATAACTAAGCAAAACTGATCTGCAAAATTGTTTCAAAGACTAATACACGTAGATAGCTAATCGGTAAATGTCAGAATTGCCCTTAATTTCAATTACATTGACTTTAAGCATAAATGTTGAAACCATGCTTTCTATGGCGTCTATTAGTATTTATGTTTTTCTCCTTTTTTTGACATTTTTTCTATTATTTTCCTCATTGCCTATATTTAAAGTCCATGTAAAGACAATAAATAATAAAGAATTATAGTAAATAAATTGGGGGGTGGGGGGTGTGGTGAAGAGGCATAATATGGGCAGCAGGTACGAAATGGATAATTAGTGAAGGTAATAATGACACGAAGTAAATGATAATGAGCAGTATAGCATATATTCATCTTGCAACAAGTAATTCTTTTCCTATAATCTCCCTTCTTCTATGTCTTTCGTAATTTCTTTCAATTTTTTCAGCATTCTTAATATGCGATTTATCTTTTCTTTTCCACTTTCTTAATTATTGATAGATTGTGTTTTAGATTTGTTATTATGTTTTTGAGAGCATAGATTTGTTATTGTGTCAAAATCGATATTGATTTTTTCCTTTTTTGTGAAAAATTAGCTTATTTGTATATCTGATCTAAAGATAATATTGTAGGGACTGCTTTGGAGCAAATTAAGTTTATGTAGAAGGGATGGAGAGGGTGTAGCACCAACAAAGAACCAAAATTCGCTGGTAATTATATATTAAATCTCTCGCTTTTCTCTCTCAAAGTTGTGCTTACAAAATGTTTGTATTTGTGCATATTTAGTGAAACCGTTTTTCATTAAATTCGTGGAACTTTTAGTAAAGTTTAACATCTTGGTGTACTTATATTTTTTTTTTTTGTCTAGATAGATTTTATTAGTTTTTTTGGTAAAAACAAATAATTTAAGTTAAAGTTGTTTTTCTTATCAACAACAAGAAAATTCATTTTTATCGGGAAAGTTACATTTCTATGTTTGTAAGAGAAAATATCTTACACGGTTATTCTTAATCTTTTTTGCTTTTATCTTATTTTAGTGTTAAACATCTGTTTTCTTGCTTCCATAGTAGAACATAACTTTTGCAATAGTTATTTTACATGAGGGGCAAAGGTTGAAGCCTTTTTAAATTTATATAGTGGTAAGAAGAATTAACAAGTGAGAGAAGATAATTTCAAGAATTTTACATAAAATTGAAAGGACGAATGGATGAAATTGATGGGAGGAAAGAAAGAAAGAAACAGAAAATGGAAAAAATCAAGCGAGAATCACATTTTTCTTCTTCTTTCTTTTTTCCTGGACCCCTTATTTTTTGCGTTTTATCTCAGTCATTTCTTTTGCTATTTCATTTTTTTTCTCTATTTATTTCAAGTATTTATTGAAGAGAAATTGGAAACAAAGTCTACCTTATTTTATTATTAAGAAAAGACAATTCTTACTACGAGCCTGTTTGGATGGGCTTAAAAAAAGCAGCTTATAATTTGTTATAAGCTGCAAACAACTTATAAGCTGCTTTAGATAAGCTTAGCCATACGGGCTCAATTATTTTTTTGGGTTTATTTTAAGTACAAAATGGCTTATAAGTTGGCCGTCAAACACTCAAAAAAGTTGAAAACAGCTTATAAGCTGTTTTCAGCAACTTATAAGCCAATCCAAACGGGCTCTAAGACAAAATACTAAGAGAAAGACCGTATTAAATGTGCATCTTCCGGATTTTTTATCTTTTATTTTTTTTTCTCCTCATTCAAGTTTACATATAATTTTAAATGAGTTGTTTTATATTTAATTTGAATTGTTTTTCACAAACATTTATTTCAACTAAGTTTGTAAAGGATGTTAAAAGTTTATAAAACGATAGATTCGTAATTATTAATTTTCTTTTATTAAAATCATGATATTAATATTTAACTGTATTTTTTACAACCGCGCAAAGCGCGGATAGATGTCCTAGTATATAGAATAATCTAAATTCTGATCAACTTTAGCTCATGCATTAAAAAACTGAGTGAATGCATCCTTTGCCAAGTACCAAGTGATACACGTTATATTAGGTCGGGTAAATCAATTTTACGGCTCACAAACATTTTTTATATAGATAATAAATAAATATAAAGATTTCTGCAAGGTGAATCTTTTCTACATAAACTGTAAGTATTCGTAGAAAATCAATCTTCAATGGTCACAATTGTTGAAGAAATAAATAAATACATAAGTATGCTTTCTCTAATAACTTAAATTTTTAGATGAAATTATCACACAATTCAACATGATATCAGAGCATGCGAAGATCGCACGTGAGGAGGCGTTTTAAAGAAATAATTTAATAAATAAACTTCTAAATGAAATAGTCACACACCTGAACAATAAAGTAACTCGCTGCATTGATAACAATTGGAGACAGGTCAATTTACTAGTTTGACATGGTCTTAAAGAAGAACTAATGACAAGTAATTGAATATGAAAGTTTTACGTTATTAACCACCGAAAGATAATAACGATTTCTTATTTTGCCCATGTTTTAATAACAATTTCAAAATTGAATACCAAAATGATTGCCAAGGGTGAAGGTACGGACAAGATTAGGAACAAATATTATATTGGCTTTCTACCTTACAATTTGAAAAGTTCTTTTTCACATACACAGAGTACTAACTAAAATTAGAAGAAGAGTACTAACTAAAATTAGAAGAATTAACCGAAATAACGGTCTATCAGAACGTTTAAAGCAAAAATAATTGATAAATATATAATACATGCATAATTCATGTATAATTATGTATAATTTATTTATACCAGCTAGAGAAAAAGTGAACGGTAAATCCGACCGGCTATTATATAAAAATCTCAATTAATTAACCTCTCTGCCCCCGCCCCGCCCCCAACTCACCCCCACCCCTTATCCATTTCCTTTTCCTAATTTAAATGTTGTCCTACTTTGCAAATAAGAAAAAGATAACAATAATTAAATTAAGTATATCTAGGGTAGATTTTTAAAGGCTTATGCAATATATGAAGCTTACCTCGCCGCTACAAGCTTATTAAACCACAGTTTGTCCCAAGTCCAGATAGACAGAAGAGGGGGAGGGTGGGTAGACGTGGCAGGTTAAAAACTAACAAAAGAATAGTGTCAGTTTTGATAAATTTTCTAAGTGTATACAAAAATACAAAGGATTTATATAGGGAAGCTCAACTAATTCGGAATTGAGATGTTTGATCAATCGATTAATATACACGATGCCAGACAAGTTTACATCTATTCAATTGGTTAATTAGCTTAATTGTTACACTAGAGCGTTGATGTTAATTCAATTATGCCCTCTTATTATTTTCATTTGCCAAAATAACTTTTCAATGAATTGTATTTTCATTTAATTAGTTTCGCTTAGACAAAAGATTTTTCTACAAAAATTGGAATACTCGATTCCAATTCTCCACACCCTCTTCAATCCTCAGCATATTCTACCATTGAACATTGAATCTCAACATGCAATGCTACTAGCTAGTTTTAAGGAAATTAAACTAAAATTGGAGCTATTTCTTGGGTTTCTCTTAGACAAGCAAATTGAATTGGAAGAAGATTGGTGAGTAATGGATGAATTTGTGAATAGTAGTTCCTTGTATATGAATTATCTCTGTAACTTTCAAGATAATTGGTTCAATTCATCATATTGTACATTTGTACCTAGATTTTTGGAAAATGTACAAGAGCGGGTACATCTTTTGCAACTTACATGAAAACTAAATGTTTTCTAAGAAGAATATCAATAGAACTAATTTACCGAACAAAAGATTAATATTGTTGCAATACTTCCTTTAACTTTACAAGTCATGACCAAAAAAAACTTTACTAGTCAGGACAAGTATTTGCATAAATTGGTGTGGCAGATGCTTGATCGTAGTTATGATCATTAGGTAGCAACCAAAGGATCATCACATCTATATTATATTAAAAGTACGAAATGTCTTAGAAATGTTGATTTGAACTTTTTGCCCTTCATTAAATAACTCCACAATAGACAACAGTCATTTCATAATTTTCATAATATTTTAAATTCGATATCATTTAAAATTTTAATCATTTAACTATTTTCCTTATATGAAGAACTGCCTTTACTTATTTGGGAAAGTCAAATATTTATAGATAGTTTTTAATGTAGTACCAGGAAAAAAGAGATTAGTTTCTACAATTGAAGCATCCCGATCATGGGCAGGGAAGACAATAATTATAGGAGGTAGCACTTTGTTAGTTCAACAATATACTTGGTAAGTTGACCAAAGCTGTAAGATAGGAAAAATCTCTCTATATTTTGAAAATAAAATCCCTTAAAATAAATCCCAAAAGTTACAGCCAACGTAAATTTTCCAGAAAAAAGATACTACTTTACAACTACTACTTAATGACGCCTCTGTACACATGCAACGCACGTACACTAAAAATTTCTACAATAGATAAAATTGTCATTTATTATTTTATACAAAATATTATTTCATTATTTTTTATAATATTACACCTCTTTCATTTTTTAGAAAAGTAAAAGAACCACCAGTATTTTAGAATACAGAATCATACATTTATGAGGTCCTTCCTCTAAACAACTACGTAAACGAGCATGGAGTTCGACTTTATTTCATTAACTATATACCTACCAATTAGGTCACTTAATTATTAGGTAATTAGAAGAAAACTTAATAACATAAAGATCTTTACTATATCTATAAAATCTCGTAGTTTCCTTTTTTTTTTTTTTTTCGGGAGTAAAATCCCAAAATTTTGCAAGGCCAACATTGTCTCCGTCAAATTCACTGAGTACTATTTTTCTCAATTCAAACAATATTGTTACCCAAAGTAGACAAGTTTTCTATAAATATGAGGTCCTTTTTTCTTTTATAACGGAAGTTAAAGGGCTCTCTAATGCTTCTCAAAACAGACAAAGTTTACAAATAAATATTTGTATTGAAAATATTAATTTATCATAAAACATATTACTGTTTGAAAAGCATGATTAGTCTGTGCTTTATTTTTTGATTTAATTTTGTATAATTTGTTAGTTTTCAGGGTAATGAATATTTGACTTGATTTTTTGTGAATTTTGTTTCAGAGAATACTAGAATCATCGCGCTCTACTAATGAAGGCTTGCCTCAATCAATAATTGCGATGTTGATTAATTGATTACGTAAAATAATGATTTAGTGGCAAAGCTATCGGTTGCAGTTTTCATCCATCGCAAATTTCAGGTTGTCCTCTTCTATCCTACCAGACTCCTTTCTGTTATTATTAATTTGTTACAAGTAGTTGTGTTATATTATTATGCTCGTATATAATGTAGTTCGTTTTTCCTTTGCCTTATTCTTCAAAGTGTAATTTTCGTGTATCAATATAATTTTGACTTTTGATATTAATGGCGAAATTTTGTTCCATGTCAAGGAGGTGGTGAGTTATCATTTTCCTCTCTTTTTAATTATGACCATAATATTTAGCACTTTGATATCAACTAATTTTTTTATTATTAAATCTTTTCTTATTTAAACTAAGCAAGAATCTATAATATTTAGAAATTCAGAATTGAGTAAGGTTTTCGCTTAAACGATTTTTTCCTTGTTTTTTCCCCAAAAGGAATTGTTTTGTTAATTTGTTTAGGTTAGTTTCTTACGTTTATAGCTATTTATGTTTTGGTTTATATTAGTTTGGTTTTGGTTAGAATGAAGATTTGTGGAGTCCAATTTAGGACGTCACATCAAATCTACATGATGCATCTTGCAAAGAACTGTATTACTTAATTAAGTTATCTTAATTCAAATATAAAACTATTTATGTCTTCTTTATTTTTGTAACAAAATTGATTAGAAAAATTACTTTTGATAAAAATAATTATTTTCTAATAACCTAAAATATGATTGACATTATTTCTTATAAAAGCATACAAACGAATTTCAAAACATAAAGAATAGGAGGAGTGATTTACTGAAGAGAAAGCTGAACAAGTATCAAGTCAATAGCATAAAGAGACGATAAAAAAGACCAAATTTATTTTTTCGGTTAAACAAAAGGACCAAATTTAATTAAATATCGTTTATAAGGAGATGTCAAGTACGATATTACGTAGCATATTGGCATCTCTCTAACTGTTAAGATATCTAGATTACAAGATTAATAGATTAGACAGTGATAATATGATAAAAAAAGATTGATAATTTGAAATGGAAACAACATATAAATATTTTACTGATTGACGTGCTGCACACGTGCAACGCACGTACGCTTAAACTGGTATCATTAAAACACTAAAGATAACATATTTGCATATAGAAAGGTTGATAGTCTAGAAGCAATTGTTTACACAGACGCTAATTTTGGCAGGTGCAAAGATGGAACATAAATCCACAACTAATTACATTTTCGCACTTGCTAGTAGTGTCTTTTTATTTTATTTTAAGATTCTTTTTTTTTTTTTTTTTGGCTAGTAGTGCCACTTTTTAGACTGCTAAGCAGACGTTCACGTCAATGACAATGTATACTCAGTTCTTAGCTTGCTATTGAGTTATACACATGATACAGAGGCCATTGTAATATAGAGTCCAAAATCAAAATGACTCGATAAAAATTCAAGTGAACTAAAATATACTCAAAAATTTTTTTGGCACAAAAATACCTTTAGCGCAGTATTTTACTGCACTAAACCAAACTTTCTCTCACCTATAGTGCAGTAAAATACTGCGCTATAGGACTCCACCATTAAAACCCCTTCGGCTCCACCACTGGTCCCTCCAATGACGTTAATTTTTTTGCAAAAACGCTATTGGAGGCGATTTCAACGTGGTCCCCACATAAAAATACGTCGTTTTCTATTAATTTTCGTTGGGAAAGTTTAGATTCTTGGTACATTCAAGTCAAGGAGCAAGATTCTAAGCCGAATTGTGGAAAAAAACGGCGTACAACTCGATTAACACAACTCTACAAAAATCTTCGATTAAGGTTTTCTACTATGAACTTTTGTTATTAATTTGTTATATACATTATATTGTACGCATATTTTACATTTAATCGTCGTTAATTTCCTAAAAAAAAATCAAATTTCATTTTATTTTTTTTGCTTTCATCACGCTGGGCTGTGGCTATTGCCACTGTTCCCCCTTTTTTTTTTTTTGGCTAATTCATTAATTGATAAATGCGTATGAACTGTTAGTTTGTTAAATGTTTATGAATTGTTAAGTTGTTATATGTTTATGAGTTGTTAATTTGTTAATTGTTTGTGAATTGTTAATTATTTATGAATTGTTAATTGTTAATGAATTATTATTTTGTTAATTGATTATTTTTTAAATATTGATTATGAATTAATTAGTTGTTAAATATTGATTATGAATTGAAAGAAGTTGATTAATGAATTATTATTTTGTTAACACTTTGTTTGGATGACTGTTATGTATCATTTCATAATGTATCGTATTGTGTTGTACTGTATAACAACAAATCAGTCGTTACATAAAATAGGACCTTTCCTCGCTACGTAATGATGGATTTAACGATACGATACAATAAAATTAAAGTAACAATCAAAGCAAACATTGTAGTTAGACTAACAATACAATATAATACAATAGGTAACAACCATCCAAACAAGTTGTAAATGATTATGAATTGTTAAATCTATATTATTTTAAAGCATGAATATATATGTTAAATAAAAAAAGATTATCTAAAAAAGAATAGTTAAAGTTCTTCTTTTAATATTTATGTTCACGGAAATAAAAATTATTATGAATTTCATAAATACATACGTTAACGATAAAATGTATAGGACCAAAAAAAAAAGTGGTATACGAATATACTCTTTTAGTCTAATTTTATCATATTTGTGTTGGCTATTTGGTCAATTAAAAATATATCACATATTCAAAATAGAGTTCTAAACAAATATTACTGGAAAAGACTATCAAATAAAGATTTATACATTCAAAATAAATATTGTATTCAAGATAATAAGTAGATTTTTTTTCCAAGTTAAAATTATTAATTAGTTAATATAATTTCTCTTTCATTTCAAGAATAATGACTAATTTAGTTTGTACAGACCAAACTCTTTCATGGATCCGAATGTTCCACTGGGGCCTGATGATCACCCGGGGCCCGCTGTTCACCCGGGGCCCGATGATAGATCAGTATTGTCTTTGCAAGACAATCATAGGTCAGAGTTATTATGGGCTGGTACTATAGGGATATTGACTAGGCTCCATCCCCGTAGGCTTCAGAGAGCATGGACTCTTTTACGCGAGCGCCCCCCACACCCTCGCGTTTTAGAGATATTGTTTCAGGGCGACATCTACAGCTGCGTGTCAGTTAGTCGGGTACAGCATGATTGGACGCTCATTACGGCCATGGTTGAGCGGTGGAGGCCGGAGACACATACTTTCCATCTTCGCACCGCTGAGGCCATGATTACACTTCAGGATGTGGAGGTCCTCTTTGAATTGCGGGTAGATAGAGATCCATTATACACTCGGTACGAGCCTCCTCCTGGTAGGACATGGGTGACGGAGTTGACTAGGCTCACCCACTTCATGCCTGATGCTGCGGCCCAGATCTCGGGACAGAGTCAGGTTCAGATTAGTGCACTCTGCACTTATTTGGAGGGTCAGGATCCCGTTGTGGACGGCATCCAGCAGGACGTTGTTGATCGTCATACTCGTTTGTACCTGCTTATTATATTCGGGGGCATCTTGTTCCCGAACTCATCAGGTGCCTATGTCAGCTTACGATACCTTGCCTTCTTGGAGCATCTGCACCGTTTGGGAGACTATAGCTAGGGCGGTGCTGCCTTGGCGTACCTTTACAGATGCCTATGCCGAGCGTCTATTGGTGCTTTCAGCGATGTGTATGGATTTTTTGCTCTTCTGTAGGTAATATTTTAAGTCTGCGTTCCTTTAATGTAAACAAACCTTTTGAAACGACGACTGAAAAATCGTATTTTCTAATATCGCTAACAGTTATGGGCGTGGGAGAGGATGCTGCCTTTTCAGCCCATACCTAGCATCACCTTGAGATTGACATGCCTTATGCGAGGAGGTGGACAACGGGTTTTGATCGGGATGTGGATACGCACCACAGTATTCTTCCATTCCGGGACCAACTAGATCACATGACGGACAATGCAGTAAAACTATTTAACTTTACATTATTAATTTAATTAAACGTCTCTTCTACTTGGTGATCACTAATTTTTATTTATATGTTATGCAACTATTTATATGGACGCCGTACGCTACTATATTAGATGGTTTGACGGCTTTTTGCAGGGCAGGTCAGGAGGTTTGGAGGTCGCGGTGTCCATTGATACACCTAGACATCGTAGAGGACCACATGCCCGAGCGCGTCTTACGATAGTTTGGGCATGCACAGAGTATACCCCTTGACGTTCGTCATGAGCTCCGACACTACCAACGGGACGATCGGGCTGCCGTTGATGATGAATTTCTGGCTTTCATGGCTGTCCAGCTCCACCGTTAGGAGAACAGGTTGGGCACTTTTACTGTGGTCGGCCATTTGACTCCCATTGAGGATTACATACGCTGGTATCATCAGATCACACGTCGATTGATCGGCAACCCAGCTTTGCGCCCCGCAAGGGATGTAGGATAATCATCACTCGCGGGGCAGTACGAGGCATTAGTAAGTTTATCGTATTTGGATTTATTTAGTTGCATTAATTGTTACGTTTTAAAAAATAACTTTTTTTTATTGTTGAACACAAATGCAACTGGTGGCCGAACAAAGATTACGCATGTTGGGGTTAGAGCATATGCCTTACCCCGGGCTTGCGGGGCTTGCGGGGCTTGCGGCGGAGGTGGTATAGATATCCGAGGATGGTATCCGGAAGACAGGAGAGATTAGGCGCATGCGGGACCCTGTTCCAGAGGCTGAGTATCAGCCAGCGCCAGGAGGAGGACCTGATGCTGCCAGAGGAAGAGGCCGTGCTGCCAGAGGATGCGGTGCTGCTACTAGAGGACATCATCTGGTAGATGAGGCAGATGAGGCCGATCTCATTCCAGACGACGTTCCCGTTCTAGGTCATCCACAGCCGTTCCAAGCCGGTGGCAGCTCACCTGAGCACTCACCTTCGTTTACGTCGGCGCTCCTACTTGCTGAGATACTTGGGTCTTCATCACAGCCGAGCCAGAATGCATACATGGAGGAGCGTGATAACGTCGATTGGGCGGCGTTATACGCTTCATTAGCTGATGAGCGGCCTGTGAGGATTTTAGAGGGAGCCAGGATTCTTGACTTCGATGAGTTTTTGATCCCGGTTAGTATTTAAAATACTTATTTGTTCATTTAAATTACTTATTTTAAATATATATGTTACTCATTATTTAGTAATATTTTATATTTTAGGATTAGGCGCCAGCAGGTCCACCAGAGCCACCCACGCAGGCGTTTTCTCATAGGCCTGTCGAGCCAGCGGTGTCTTCCCATGTGACTGTCGAGCCACAGGTAAGCTTTTTATTAAAATTAGTTTTATTCAATATAAGGTGAATATTTAAAATACATATTTGATTATTTAAAGTACTTATTTTAAATATGTATGTTACTTATTATTTAGTTGTTTTAATATTTTAGGATTCGACGCCAGTGGGTCCATAAGAGCGACCCATTCAGGAGCCTTCTCATCAGCCTGCCGAGGCAGTGGTGTCTTCTCATGAGACTATCGAGGCACAGGTAAGATATTTACTTAAAATCAATTTTATTCAATATAAGGTAAATATTTATTTAATTTTTATAACCTTTATTTGGACTCCGAACAACATCTCGTCCATGAGACTACATCATATTCCGCACCAGCCCCATCTCAGACGCCTACAGACCCACCTCAGGAGCATACTCAGGTGCCTATTAATACACATGTTTGATTATTCAACAAACGTTAATGTATTCAATTGAATAAATAAGAAATGGTACTAATTATTATATATTTTTCAGGTTCATCCTTCGGTGCCTGTGTGGCGACTCCCGACGAGAAAGAGGTCGTGTTTCCATACCCAGCTCAGCCTGAGGTTCTGAGCGTGCTAGCGGGACTAGATCCCAAGAAGAAGCACGTTCTAGTCAAGGGCGCAAGGGCGAGGGGAAGAGGAGATGATCATGACTTGGAGCGCCTGGTTATTAAGAGGAAAAATGGCGATGGAGACGATGGCGAGGGCGGTCGGGATGGATGAGCCTTAGGCCTAGGGATAGTCTTCGGCATACTACATGTGGGACCCACTAGTACATACGATAATCTTGTACAGTTTAAGTAAATATTATATATTTAAAGCGTCTCTATTTATATTTATAAATATTATCTTAGCCTTTATTATTGTTTGTCGTGTCACATCCTAAATTGATAATTAAAAAAACGTGACACATTCGAAATAGTGTTAAGCATTAATTTAAAAATAACACGAAACCCTAAAACATAAATAACGTAAAGCTCATGACTACAAGTCTTCAAACAAAAAAGGACTTGGAGCACTTTTCAACCACTAAAACGACAATCCAAACTTTTGCGTATCCTTGATGTATTGAGTCTACCTTATTAATCGTACAAATATAAGTAGGGTTCTATATAAAATATTGAAGTTCCGGAGTTTCAAAGCATGAATAATATACGGCTAAACTACGTAAAAAATTGTGAAAATGTAATAAGAGGCTATTTTGGGAAAATAGGGAGTCTACTGCGCTATAGGTGAGAGAAAGTTTGATTTAGCGCAGTATAAGCACTTAATGGCTCCGTCACGGTTAAGTGCTTTAGCGCAGTATTTTACTGCACTAAAGGTAATTTTGTGCCAATTTTTTTTTTTTTTTTTTGCGGGTATTTTGGTTCACTTGGATTTTTATTGAGTCATTTTGGTTATGGACTCTTGTAATATATAATGAATTCAGTGCAGCTGTGTTCTTTTTTGAGAACAATAAACTGAGTAATGTCACCAATCTCGTGCAAATCAAGTTTTTGACAGTCCTTTACTATCAAAAACTTGATTTTACGTTCACAATATCAGAACAGATGTATAGATATTATTTAAGCACTACAAAACTAGCAAACTTGCAGGAACAAACTTCACGGAACCAGTCTTAAACAAGTAGGATATGTTACATCACACACCACAGAGAAAAGAAAAAACTGGACTTTAGAGAGTTGCTAGCATGCCCTTGATGTAATAACAATAGTACAGGGGACTGGGGAGAAATTGTCAAGCTCTTTCTCTGTCAAGCTCTTTCTCACTATTTTTAAAATTTCCACCATAAGCTATAGCTAAACATGAATCAAATGATGGATAATTAACTTCATGCTCAAACGAGAATGAGATATGTTGCTGGCAGCAGGATGCATCGGCTCCTGAAAAAAGGGAATGAAAGGGCAACCAAGGGCAGAAGTACAGCCAGGATTTCAACTTTAACGGTTCTTGAATTAGAAGACGATTTCAAGTACTAATAATTAGGTGATTTCTTCTCATGCCCAAGTTTGGTGGGATAGAGTTGTCAGCAGTGGGAAGTAATAGATACCTTCTAAATTATTAATTGAAATACGCACAAGTTAGCCCGAATACTACGGTTATAAAAACAAGGAAAAGGGAGGCATGATATTCTGATTTTATAGCCTCCTTCATTCTTTTTGGACATAATATTCTGATACTGTAACTCTTATCTTTGTCTTACCACAAAATGGTTGACAGTTGATCAAACCATGGAGATTCATGTCCACAACGCTTCAACAAACATTAAATTGAGAAGCCTCTACAATGAACCAATTTATGAACCAATTTATCTTTCCCCTTGCTAATAGAATTGTCTGAACTGATTTCCTTCTAAATTGGTTAATGATACATATCAAAGATCTATCCTAATCATCAACTAAATCTAGTAGAGAACACAATTAAGTCTTCCTTGGGAGACACCTAATAACTTGGGGCGCTAGTCATAATCAAAGGCTGTATCAAAAAATAATTTACAAGTGGACTGTCAGGATACCTTAATGTTCTTATAACAAATCATATTATGGAAATATGTGGCAATCAAAGCACCAATCTGTCCAGTTATATTAATATCTGTACCCCTACTGCCTTAAACTGCAGAGTAAGCACTGAAAGAGATCTGTTGTATGTATGTGTAGTTGTATACAAACACGCACGCACTCGGACACTCAAACAGACATAACAAAAGGGGGGAAAAACCGGATCGAACTAATTCGGTTCCTCGGTAGAATGAAGCTATTAGTTTGTATGTTTGCTTGTAACTGCTGTTCTAAATCAGGAAGATTTGATTGCACTCTGTTTAACTAATGGAGTTAAACCAGTCTCCTCTTCTAAGTTGCAAGAATGGGTGGATCTACTCCAGCTGGCCTATGTAGCTTTTTCATATGTTTTCCAAGAAAATATGCTTGCTAATTTACCACTCCATATTCTAGCAGATAGCTCAATATGCACAAACCTATTACTAAAAATGAAGAATAAAAAGATTAACAACGATTCAAACTTCATTCTGCTACTATATGTTTACAAACAACTCTTTTCATCTCGAAGTAACAAAAAAGGAATTATTTATTCAAATGCCAATTTGACTAATTTCTAAAATAACAAAGCTTACAAAATGTGAGATTATTCGAGTTTATTTAATTCTACAAATTCAATATTGGACATCAGTGATCCCGCTCTCACTAACACATATTCAATCTCATTGTTCACTGCCCACAGAGCAACTTGGGTGCAAGATAACATACGAAAATCTGAAATATAAATTCAAATTATTCTAATCACAAAAAAAGTCTCTTATTTGATCTTAGAGCAATCAACATTTGCATTAATCTTGAAAGGAACATTGGCCTTACAAATTCCAGGGATTTTAGCAGCACGGCTGATTTGCTGTCCGGTAGCGCTTGAAGCAACACTCTTCACGCATTTGCAAGCGCTCTGGCGGTCAGCTGTGGTATGCGCAGCTCTAAGGAGAGATTTAATCCCACTGCAGCATTCTGATGGCACGCTAGGTCCACCACCTAGAACATAGCCAAGACATGGTTCAAGGTCGTTATAAACTGTGTTGCACGTGACCGTTGCATCCTCAGCAGCTGTAGATGCAGCCGTCGTGGTGGTGGTCACGGCCACCGCTATGCAGACGAGAAGCAAAGGAAGTAGTTGCTTGTTTAGCATTGTGGAGATGGCCAGGGATGTGTGATTTCTCTTATCAATGCATAGAGATACTTATAAAAACAAGGTATGATAATTGATTAGTTTATGTTGGCCCATATCAAGACACCAAAGTTTTTTGGCCTCATCTCTTCTCTCTGCCCCACCCTCCATCCTTCTCATTCCTCAACTTGCCGCCCGCCCACCAGATGGAACCAAACTAATAGCAATTATGTTCTTTGGTAAAAAATAAATATCAATCATGTTCACATTAAATATGTTAAAGTACGAAGGTAGTTGAAGTAATAGATTTCACACTAGAATGTTCAATTTTCCAATTGAGCCCACTCTTCTCCCTACCCTTCCTGCTACCTACCAATGTTTTCTCCTTTTCTCTCGTCTCATTCACGAACCTACCTCCATAACTTAAATGAAAAAAAAAAAAAATCTATAAAGGAAATTAAGTTTGAAAATCAGGGTAGAATGTCCTTTGTTTGACTGGTAGTTTGGCTCCCTACTAGTCAAACAAAATAGGACGACCGGAAGATAGTAAATACTGTAGTTCAGAATTGTCAAAGTTACAGCATTATTAAACATTGTTTTATTCACAAATCCTAACTATAGTTCCCCCAAATAATCCAATTCTACATACATTTTATTCTTATCATACAGTTACATTTCTGGAAAATAGGAGAATAGGACACTGAAGGTTTCTCACCTTTTTTTTTTCCTTCTCTTTACCAACTTTTTTGGACCTATATGCCACATGAAATTATTTTATTCGTCATTTTTGCCATGTCACCACGAGTGTAGTACACACATTTTATACTTTTAGCTGATTGTACGAAAAGTGTCCAATAGGTACATTTTTTTAATAGTGCAGGTGTTCAATCGGAATAAGCTCAAATTAAAGTATTTAAGTGGAATATGTGAACAACTTTAAGGGGCGCCCAATGACCTAAGCCTAAATAAAACAGAACACGTGTTCAGGCTACATCAATTAATCCAAAATACAAAAAGTAGATGAAACTTGGTGATTCGAGTAGAGAAAAAGCGAACAGAGATGATTAATACTACTTTAATTATTGAAACACTCGAGATACAGAGAAAGCAAGGGCCATGGATCATTTAGTTGTTAGACTTTTATTAAGGGCATTTTACATAAATGACTAAGGTTTAGGGGTTTAAAATTGGAATAGCTATATTTTCAATATTTACATGGAATAGCTATTTTTTTTTGTTGTATTCATTTTTTTTTTTGGCTATATTCATGAATACAACAAAAAAAAATTTCACTATATTCATTAAATGACTATCTGTATTCATGAATACAACGAGTAAAATTGAATACATAAAAACATAGATACACCAAAAATTAACAAATACAAAAATATGAACAAAATCTAAAAAAATAACAAAAAAAGCTTAAAAAAGTAAATACAATCGTTGTACTCATGAATACAACAACACCAACCACTAGTTCCAGTTACATATGCCGACGATTTCTGGCCAGATCTGCCAGAAATTAACAAATACACCCTAAAAATATAAATACAATCTAAAAAATTAACAAAAATAGCTCAAAAAATGAATACAATCGCCGTATCGTGAATATAACAACACCAACCACTAGTTCTGGCCAAATTTGCCGACAATTTCTGGCCATATCTACCGGAAATTTCATAACAACAACAACAACCCTTATGGCGGCGTTTCCGGCTAGATCTGACAATTTCCTGCGTGTTTGAGGCGGAAAAGAGAGAGAGACGACGACGGGAAAGAGAAAGCCGCCGCTGCCATTGAGAAAGACAGCATGAGAGAGAGACGGTGGCTTACAACTCTGTCACTGGGAAAGAGAGAGACGACACCGCGATGGTGTGTTGTTGTTGGTTTGTGGCCGGAGCTAGTTCGCCGGAGCTCCGGTGGCGGTCAGTCCCTGAGAGAAGAAGCAGTCAACCCCCAAAATTTATAAATAATAATAATAAAGTATTCTACTTTAAATATATAGGTGTATCTATTAATTGTATTTAATATATTACTCTTAGCTATAGGATGTAATTTATCTAAATTATAGCTACTAAATATAAATATATACTAGTGTTAGTTATGTCATGTAGATTTTTCATTAATAATAAGTGTGGCCCAATTTATATAAAGCCCATAACTAATATTTAATAAAGAATAAATCTCGTCTGTTAGATCGGTTACTTGATAGACGTACAGTATTAAGTCACAACCCCTATAAATTAGTCCTCCCTCCATCCATTAGGGTTACCACAACAAATATCTCTACATCTTTTCCATCAGGTATGTTTTCAGTGTTCTCTCCACATAAGATTATTGTGTTCAAGATCCTGTGTGCATTAAAATTAAACTAACATGTGGTATCAGAGTCTGGATATTTGAACCGACTTCATGTAAGAAAACATATATGATGATGTATGTATTATTGTGTTAACGGGATCACTGTATTTCTTTTATGGTCGCCGTTGTAATTTGTAATAATTTGGTTAAAGGTTTCCGGCTTCTGTTGCTTTATTGCCCTATGATTGAATTTGAATCATTAAAAAAAAAGTTTTTAATTATGACAAAGATAAGCGCAGAAGTTCTTTTTAGAACTTGTGTTTACTGGAAATCCGTAGTTATATTCCAATTAACTATATGTGTCAGACACTAAAACTTACTCCTTCTATCCCAAAAACATTATCCTCCTTTCCTTTTTAGTCTGTCCCAAAAAGATTGTCACCTTTCTATATTTAGAAATAATTTAACTTTATGAGGTGATTTACGGCACAAATATCTAAGGCTTATTTTAGACCACACATTTCAAAAGTCTTCCGTTATTTCTTAAGCTTTGTGCCAAATTAAAAAAGGACAATCTTTTAGGATGGAGGGAGTAATTGTTTAATATTTATGGTGGCTAACCGATCATGTGATTAGCTAATACAACTTCTAATAATTTATAGCTACTTTTTCTATATTTACAAATCGTAGCTAGTTTTTGTTGTATTTCTGTTGTATTTCGCGTTTTTGAAATACAGGGAAATACAAAATTCGGCTGAGTTCGCATTTTTGAAATACACTGAAATACAAAAGCTGGCAGAGTCAAAATAGGTTGTATTTATGGAACAGATTCTCTTCTTTCATTTTAAATGATAAGTCAAATTAAATCAACCATGTATCACGCATAACTGTTGAAGTTCCATAATAACCCACGTTTCTCTCTCCAAATTACTCCATTCCAAACTTTTAGAAATACTTCCAAATACAGAAAAATATACACTGGAATACAATGAAATATTGTTGATTGTTTAAGAAATATAAAATTGTAGTATGCGTATATACAATGGAATACAATGAAATATATCAGAAAATTGTTTCATAAATTAGAAATACATTGAAATACAACGAAATATACTGAAAATTGTTTCATAAATTAGAAATACATTGAAATACAACGAAATATACTGAAACGTTTTATCAAACACTTGGTGAGCATGAAGCTCCACAACTCTCATCGGAGGTGGAGTATGCGTTTAACCACCGGTGAACCACCGCTGCCGCCGCGGAGAAGAAGTGGCAGTGTCGGAAAAGTAAAGAACAAACCAAAACGTCACTCCTTTTCTTCAGAGATTTGTAAATCAGAAAAATTTAGAGGTCTCAAAGGAATCTGATTTATAGCAACATCAACAGTGAAGAGTTGCCTCCGTAACTAAATCGAGAATTGATGCTAATTTGAAGCTACTTGGCACTTCAAGTAACATTTTTTTAGAGAATGAATTACATATTCCTCTATCTAGATATGGAGAGGGAACGGAGAGAGAGAAAGAGAAGGGGTACGAGCTCTCTAGTGTTATTCTTCAGAAATTCGACGAGGATTGCAGAGATTATGTGCTCTGTGCCATCAAGAAGAGATCCGTTACTAGTTCTTGTCATTCTGACACTTCCACTGTCACAATGTTGAACAATTTTCCTAATGAAGTAACTTGACATATTTGAAGGAATCAGGCAAGGGAAGTAGATCTGACAGATCTGGGGGCAGGAGAGGGAACGGAGAGAGAGAAAGAGAAGGGTGAGGGAGAAATAAATTTGAGAGGTGAGAGAAAACCAATTTAAAAGAGAAACTTGTGAAATACAGGACACTAGTTATGATGTGTAATTTAAGAAAATATTTTAGTTATGAACAATAAATAAAATTAAAAGTAGTTATTATTCATAAATAAGTCTTAGAAATAGCTATGACAAGTAAATTTTCCATATAATATTTGTTCTGAGAATGAAATCTGTGGGCCTATACTGTGAATACTATACAATCTCACCACTAGAATAATTAGGTATTGTAGTAATACCATTTAAAGATTAAGTTCTGGCATTCAATTTAAAGATTAATGCATACTATTTACTTAAGTTTCTCACTGAATGCCGAACAAATATTGTTTCTTAAAGTTTCAACTCCATAATGAAAGGATGTTAAGTTAATCTTGCTATGAGTCTTTTAATTGATTTAACACTAGACTCGTCACTGTTTTGCTTTAGGCCATATCATAAACTGTTTTGGCCATTAAATTGATAAAGCCATTAATTGTTTAGCTTATGTGTGTAATTATGTTAACATAGATTGTTAGTCACCAAAGTGGTCAAACTAGTATGTTTAAAATAAGCTCATACATAATATTTATGTTTATTTTGTGCATGTAGCATGTTTATAGTTTGTTAGTCATCAAAGTGGCCAAACTAGAATGTTTAAGTTGTTCACATGCATAAAAATTTATGAGGTTATTTTATGTGTGCATTTATGTTAATATAATTTGTTAGTCACCAAAGTGGCCGAACTAGTATGTTTAAGAAAAAAAATGCATACATAAAAATTGTCGTTTATTCATTAAACTAATGAAATGCCTATTATTGAAAATAAATGGATAATTGACTTTCGCTATTGCTAGAACTTAGGGATTTACCCAAAGGTGAATCATAGTAGTGAACATAATGAGGTAGATTAGTATTCTTTAATCAAATGTGTATTGTATATCCAAAGATGTCGTATATGTTTGATTGAAAATATTTAATTGCCTATTGAAGTTGAAAATGACATTTAAATGATGATAGTAAGTCGTAGTATCACCCAAAGGAGAATTATGATATTGTTACGGTTCACTTTTACGCCGGTGCATAAAAGCTTCTAAGAGGTTGTTGGTGCTCTAAATGAATTTTAGTGTTTTTAGAGTCGCCACCTAATTTATTAAAGGTAAATTAGGAAAACCGGGTTTATCAAACAAGAGAAAAATCTTTTTTAGACCAGAGTTCGATGTAAGGGTTCTGGTGATGCCCTAGGGAAGGTTTTAAGCGCCCTATTATTAAGGATCCGTAGAATACGGTTGACTTACGAGCTTTAATGTGTGATTATTGTAATTATTTGCTTAAGGGTGTTTAATTTATCACAAAATGTCATTCTTATCATAAATTTCAAATTTTGGCAAAATGTCCCCTTAGTAAAAGGGATTTTTGGTTTCAAAAATCCGTTTAAGTGTTCAAGTATATTTATCTCCTTTGGGTTGGGCTTTTGGCCCAACAATACTTTGTTTCTTTTCCTGAAATTTGACTAAGTTCAAACATATAAAGTTTTTTTTTTTTTTTTGAAAATTCCAAGCCTTCAATATTGTCAAAATTTCAAACTTAATACTAAAAGAGTTTCCTTTTTCAAAACTGCTTGTCTTCAAAAAAAAAAAAAAAAAAAAAAAAACCTTCCTGGTCCAGTCCTTTTCATTAAAGAAGTCCAAATTATACATTTTTTATTCTTTCAAATTTTTAATGGAAGTCTTTTGCAAGCTTAAGGCCCAAAGCTTAATCTCCTTTCTAGCCCAACTCATTTCCAGAACTATGCAAGTGTGCGGATGGCCCAAAATACAATTTAGTTCCCATTTTAGAAGTTATTTAGACTTAACCGTATTTAAACAAATTTTAAACTAAAGAAAAGTAGATTAGGTACTGATTTCATGCATAAGTTAAATTAAGCTAAGTTTGAAAATAGCTTGGGGCGACATTCCCAATAATACTAGCGTTTACCTAAGTTCTAAGCATCCATAAGGGTTTCAATATTTACATATGTCTTTACAAACACATTACATATAAAAAATGAAATGAAAACAGAGAAGAGTTAGGCTGGTGAGCCCACCTAAGCTCACCAGTTGCCTATTTTCACCCATAGGTGGGCCTTCAATGCAAATATTAGCTTCCCTTTCAATTTCTCTTTGCAGACTTGATAAAAGAAATGAATTAGGCCTGAAGTTTGCGCGGAATCAAATGGCCCGAGACGAAGTCCCATGCAAACAAAGAAAGGAAAAGGGGAAATATGATTAGAGGGCATCTAGGACTTAATCATCTATTGAGTAAGGCTAAGTATGGACTGATTAAATAGATAAATAAACATATCAATGCATTCAGGTGATCAACATATATAAAAGTAGGTGCTCGGCCCAAGGTTATAAGTGTACAGAGGGGAATGGGACTCAAGCCCAACGAGAAAGGAAACAGTTCAAGTGTAATTCAAGAAAGTATTATGCAAAGAAAGGGCCCAAAATATTAGACAACCAAAGGGGGGTTAGGCCATTATAACATCATGATACACAAAACTTATAATTCTGAATTCTTCAAAGTGATATACAATATATATACCAGATATACAAGTTCATATATACCATAGGTATACAGAGCTTGAATATGTTGGGCATACCTTGGTATACTTTCTATAGACACAACTTATATTCAAGTAAAACAATCATGTAGACTTTACAAAAGACCCAGTTTTGGTTACTCAGCAGGTCATGACACATTTAGAAAGGACATAGAGGCAGTTTAAAAGACAGAATCCAAGTGATATACACAATATTCAAGATTCACATATTGACAGAATGTAGTGACACATAAGTGGATCTTATCATGACCATATACACAAAGAATCTAAATTATTCTCGTGAGACAAACATCTAGCCCAGCCGAGTATCAGCAAGTTACAAAGGAAAGAGAGAGATGTAGTATTCTATAAACCAAACAACCATAGGCATGAGTGTTAACAGAGTTAATTGATAACAGACAGGCAAGTATAAGACAAGATTTTCAATCTTTTCGCACATAATAGACATACACGTTTGGTGGTCTATTCTCATATGGTCCTAAGAAAAGCACAGAGACATGATGTCAAGTAATAGATTAACAAATACCAAAGTTTTAGGTTTAAACAAGACTTCTAGAAAAATATGCACTTAGCATGTTCATGTGACATTTTAAAGATAACAGCTATACGCAGAGATGAAGAACAGGTTCAGATTTAGAAGGCAACATAAGAGCATAACTAATGGTCATGCAATTAACTCAGATTCAAAGACTCTGGATAAAGCCCATGGTAGTCATACTAACAAACCTAGAGCTCAGGTTGACTTATATTCAGACAACAAGTAAAGGCAAGTAATAATCCTCATGTGACACATTCAAAGAAGCAGATGACCAAGTTTATTAAGAGCATTAGGACTGTTTTAGATTCAACACTGGTTCATACAAAAGTAGCAGCCTTTAACAAGTATATTCATATCAACAAATAGACATATTTAACAAGTATAGAGATAGGATGCCATGTTCAAATGTAGCGAACTAGCTCATTGTACCATATTTAAGCCTAGTTCATACATATACATCAAATTCTCAAGTTAACAACCTCCACATCTAAGCTTGAAATAAGCTGATCATATTAACACACAACCATCCCAAACATTTAAATCCAAATAATGCATAATAACCTCTAACATGATGTTAAACCACGTTCAGAGATGCTTAGATCCCATTTTAAACTAGTTCTCGAACATACATGATCTTACCATAGTTCAGACATTCCACATACAGTTACCACTAGTAGAACTTTAGGGTTTACTCTAAATTCAGACAAGGCCTTCTTTTAATCCATGATATCATAGCAGATTTACTAAACAATTAACAAAACAGTCTTTATGCTAATCTTTAATAACCTATTATTCATTTACTGAACATTTGATCCCAACTAATCATGTGCCAGTTAACTAATGGATTGATACATTAAACATGATCGTGTAATTAGGGACCAGATAAGAACACGAACTAAGCCTAATAAAGCAGCATTTAAACATAGACTAAACCAAACAAAGGCCTAACCAAGCTAATTTCATGACATAATAAAGACTAAATTTCCAATAAAACAACAGAACTGAATAAGAACTAAAACTAAGAACTTAAAGCTAGAAACTAACACGCATAACCACATAAGAAATGAAAGCATAAGACTAAATAAAGTAAATTTACCTTTTTGGGGTGCAGCCTTGATCGAGAATGAACTTGGAAGCTTGATTTCTCCACTCCAATTGCTCATCCACACACAAAAAGAACAATTAAACCTTAATATTTTAACTAAAATCGAAAATGTAAAGGTCTCAAAATAGAAACCCTAATTAATTCGATTTTTTGAGTATATTGAATTTCAGTATGCTCAAAGGTGTCTAACAAAGTGATTTGGGGTTTTTTTTATATAGAACCCTAATTCCTCAAAAACCATTTCACGACCCAATTTCACTAAGTTGTGCGGGCACCTACCTTTCTTACCTCGGTAGGCGAACCCTTAACTCAATATTCACAATAATAGAAAATAGCGGAAGAAATTAAAATAACATAAGTCTCACAATGTAATATAAATAAGTGCGGAAGTAAAAGAAATCCACTCCAGTATCTGGTCTGGTCATACAAGAGCATCTAAACTAAATACTACAAGTCTGAATAATAATACATAAATAGCCTGAATCTCATGTCTCAGAATGAAAAGCAAGACAAAATAATAGGAAGAGTATTCGGGTAGCGAACATCCTCATGCTCACCCTGAAGAGACTCGAATCAGCAATCATCTAATATCAGCTACGAGGGGTAGAAGTGGATCCAACCTGATACTCTGCATTCATAAAAGAATGCAACAAGTGCAGGTCAGTACAAACAACAAGTACTAGTAGGTATCATAAGACGACTAAGACTAGCTAACGTATATAAAGACAACAAAGCAAGATAAACGCGTAAAACAACAAGGTGCAAGTCATACGAATCCATATCCTCTGTATAAGTCATCACCTATGTTATAGGATCTAAACCTAACCGTGCCAAATCTTAGTATAACCAATTCGAACCAGTACATCACAATCATATCACAAGAGGTCATTACCTATGTTATAGCATCTAAACCCAATTACGCCAAGTCTCAGTGCAACCAATCCGAACTAGTACATCATAACCATATCACAATAATATCACAGGAAACCAAGAAGGGCAATGCAATGCAATAATGTGTGTATGATGAATGCAATGCATAAGTACTGTACACATGCATTCCGACAATGGAACATCACATCTCGGCAACACAACCCGTGGGGTATCCACGAAGTCCATGTACCACTCGTCCCGATAACAACCTCGGCGATGAGTACTCTCTAGATCCCGGCAAGAGAACTCTGGCATCGAGCACTCATTCATTCCCGGCAAGAGACCTCGGCTAATGTTCACTCATTTTTCTTCAGTAATTGACCTCGGATCACGGACTCTCATCTCTTTTTTTTGCTCTCCGGCAAAGACCTCGAAAGCTACACTCTTTCACTTATCATCATCAGTACCATAACAATGCCATATCAATGCATCATGGAAATGACTATGAATACGATGCAATGTAATATCAACAACAATTCAATCCCAAACAATACCACACATGGCACACAAGTAATATCAATGATAAAGGCTATATAGTAAGCCATAATGGAATCACAATTCTCATCTTAATATCAATCGATAAAGTAGCACAATATCATGGCTATCATAGCCGTGATATATCACTAATCAGCAATATCCGATGTCTCAATATGGCAACGAGCCAATAAGTAAATAGATCAAGATAAGTCAACAGCACAACCGGGTGGCTAGCCCCAAAATCACACAATAAACCCCAACCTAAGACAATATCCAACCCAACTTCATACCCAAAGGTTTACATACATTCTCCGATAATATCATCTAAACATACTCTTCGCTAATCGAAGTCTCACCATAAGGTAACTTGTAACCTAACTGGAGAGCCGAACAACCAAGTCTCTAATAGTCAAACCTTAGTCTTTCCTTTCCTTTGAGCCTCGAGATAATGGAAGTCTAATCATAGCTGAATTACGAAATTAGAATCAAGAAGAAACATCATTAATCCTTACTTCTATTCAAGACCCAAATCCCAACCTATGGAATGGGATTTATGAACTAAAAAGATGAAATTAGGAATCTATAGGTCTCAACATGAAATTAATGTTCTAGGTGATCAATTCTCATCAATTATAAGCTAGAAGAACTAACTATCACCTAAATTCGGATTCTAGGCAAAACCTCCAAATTTGGGTATGAACCCTAACTTCCAATTCCATAAATTAGCCACTAATTAGGAAGGAGTCATGCAATAATATATTCTAATCATTAATTACATGCTTAATGAAGCTAACCCAATCAATAATTCAAGATTTAATAGCCTAGAATGAAGAACACATAAAACCCTCTTTCAATCCTCAAGCTATTAATGAAACTAGCATGCTTAATGGATTCCTAAGGTGAATAATGTGACATGGACTTGCAAGGAAGATGAAGGAACTTACCACAATGATCTTCTATGAATAATAGCCTTGAATGCTCCCAAAAATCTCTAAAGTTGAAGTGGTACTAATGAAACACTTAGGACTTCTAACACACATTTAATGAATCTAACTGCCCGTCACCTGCTTTCGTGCCCCTTTCAGTGCTTCAGCGGTTCCACTTCCGTGGTCCCGTGACCGATTCTGTGATCTACCAGAAATTTCACATGGTCGCTATAGCGATAGGGAAACCGCTGGTGCGGTACCACTGCCGCCATAGTGGACACCTGACACCAGAACTCCCAAGTTTCATTATTTCAACCCGAAATCCTAACTACCACCTGAGGCTATCTGCTCGCATACCATATATGCAGACATACATAAAAACACGCTATGAATGCACTCGTAGCCTCAAAATTTCCAACAGAGGTCTGTTGATAGGTCAACCCCTGATACCTCAAAATTAACTTCCCAACCCGACTCCCCAAATGCACCCAAGTGCATTGGGAACTGAATGGAATATACGTACAAGTTTTAAAAGACCATCCGAACCTCTCGAAATCGACAGATCCGTTTACCCAAAAGTCAACTTTGAGTCAACTCTTTTTTGCCTTAAGCCCAAATTTCCCATAAAGTCACCCAAATCATATCCAAAGACCTCAGGAAGCGTGTCAACGGTCCCCTCGGGTCAAATATGCACTAATAAAGCTCGACAAAATGGACCTTTATTGAATTTCCATCTATCCCATGAGGTCCGGAGGGTCAATTATGGCTTAATGGCATAGATGGTTCAGTTCCCGAGGCATTTTGTTGCATTTTGGGTACTTGATTGGAAACTTAGTTTAATCTGTTTGGCATTTGACTTGGTAAATTAGACATCCGTTGGGAATTCTGAGGTCACAGGTGAGTTCGTAGCACATTTTTATGTGTGTGTGCATATATTGTTTGTGTATGGGAGGCCTAGAATTTATGTCAGAATTTTGGGACCGCCATAGTGGGGCCGCTATGGCGCAATTCTGGCTGCCAGGGCGAGGGGTGGACTATAATGATTTTTGCTATAGCATAAGGCTCGATCGCTACAACGGGATCGCCATGGACGACCTTGGTGACTGGTACAGTGGATAGACGAGACCAGAAACTCCTTTTATATTCCTAAGTTTGAACCATTAGTCCCACACTTCTTGTAATGACCCGTTTGGTCGTTATTGCTTTTTCGATACTCTAGACCCTTTCAAAACTTTATCTCACATTTGACCTAAGGGGACCGTTGACACGCTTCTCAAGGTGTTTGGATATGATTTATGTGATTTTGTGAGAAAGTTCGGCGTAAAGCAAAAAAAGAGTTGACTTAAAGTTGACTTTTTGGTAAACAGACCTTTTTGGGAATCTTCCTGTTCCAAGAGGTCCGGATGATCTTTTAGAAATAGTGTGTATATTCGGTTCGGTTCCCAATGCACTTGGGTGCATTTTTAGACTTGGGTTAAAAAGTTAGTTTTGAGGTATCTGGGGTTGACTCAGTCAACAAATCCTCCGATGGCAATTTTGAGGCCGCGAGTGCGTTCGTAGCTCATTTTTATGTATATTCGTATATCTGGTTTGCGATTAGATGATTTCAGATGAGTCTCGAGATTTCGGTGGGTCTCAAGATTTAGGAAGTTCTTGTAAAAACTAAAAAATCTGGCGTTCAGTAG